>NC_056744.1:841705799-841880799 GCF_019279795.1 Protopterus annectens
AATAAAATTCTTACCCGTTTTGTCTTTGTCTTATAAGTGGATTGCGCCAATATCATATATTCCTTAGGATTACATTTGTAATTGTCATTTGATTTGAAATTAGTTTCTTGAAGGAAGACAATTTATGCTTTGTTCAGTTTTAAATATTTCAGTAGATTTGATCTCTTTCTAGGATTGTTTAAGCCACTGGTATTTAAAGATAATAAAGTTAAATCCATCTTAGGTTATTTCGACTATGTGTTTTTGTTTTATTTTGACTATTAAACGTTTTCCTCTGATAACTATAAAGTATATGCTTGAGCTTTTAAAGGAAATTATTAGTTTTATATTTTGAGTGTTTACCAATAAAGTAATGTTTTGGTCAGGCATACTGAAAATGTTTTTGTGAAATACATTTAAATTAATAAATGTTAACAAAACTAAGATCTGCACTAGCCTTGGAATGAAATTAATTCCTAATCTGATGGATAAACCTAAGTCCACCAGATTTTCACTCACAGCTTGACAATCCAGAACATCTGAGCTCCATAAATTGAATTCTCATATGGAGAATATTTGTAATAGGAATAAGCAATATTTATATTATTTTGAACAGATATAGTACTATTGCAGATTAGACAGAATTCTAATTCAATATAAATGTCTACTTATTGTATAAGCAATTAATATTTACATGAAAGATAGAAGACAAGCAATTTAATCATTGTAAAGAACGATATATCATATATAAAACCTCTGTAAAAGATCGTATCATACAGTTATTTAACATATTCACCTTTACTGATGAAGTTGTTCAAAATGTATTACTTAATATAAATAGATGGTAATAATATTTATACATAATGTTTATAATGCAATGTATTTTAATGGATATATCAGAAGTTATATTTCATTGTTTGCCAGCATTTAAGTAATCACTTCATTTGTTGCTAACTTACTTAAAGCATCAAATTTGTTTTATGTAAACATTGATGAAAGTTAGTGGATTTTAATTATCAGTGCATCCCTCTTCCCCCCCCCCCATTTCCTACACATAAGGATTTTTATATCTGTCATTTCTTATTATAAAATGAGTGAAATTATAGGTTAAAAACAAGAAATTCACTTATTGTGATTAATGATTACAAGTTCCCTTTCCATATTAATAAATTGCCATTTTATGGCACATACTAAAAGTTTTTAGATTTAAATGACAACATTCTATTTTGTATAATCAGCAAAGGTTAAACTGAGTGATTATTGTCAATTTAATACTATTTGTTCAGAATGTGATTGTTACATTCTGTGACATTCGTAGTTCAGGCTTCTATTGTTTCCCTTGAACAACTTTGTCAGTTTGATGTCATGTATACAACATTAGTTACCTTGGTAACCGCTTACGTATTATATATGGTCAAGATGGGTTACAAAAACTACAATTCAAGTTAAAGCAATTACATGACTTGTTATGCATATTTGCTTATAAAATAAAATCATCATGCTTCCCCTTGATGTTCAATGTAGTGTATGTCATTTATGACAAGTTAAGACAGTAGTGTTATTATAGACAAGCCCATGTTACTAAATCCTATCTTTAATATGTAAATTCAGCAGACTGCTTCATCTTACATGACAATTATATATTTTATGTCTAGATTTACTAAAATCATACATTACATAACTATTGTGTGTGTGTAAATCAGACAAAACAGTAGCAAAGGTCTGGCTCCAAAATATCTAAAAGATAAATGTTCAAAAAAAATCCAAAGATGTTGAGCAGCTCTATTTTATTCAGCACAAGCGCTTTCAGAATAGTTTCATCAGGTACATAGAAATTAGATGTATAAGATACACACCTTATATAGTCACCAATATCACATGAGAACAATTAAGATTTAAAAATACAGAGTCAATATAAAGAACTCCAAAAAACATAATACAAAGATACAATTAATTATAAACATAATAAAAAATATGTGAACAATTAAAATACACACCTGTTTCATCTGCGTAAAGCTCTCTTTTGTAAGATTGGTTTTAGAGGTACATATTCATTAAGGCCATGGCCAAAATTGGCTCTAAGTCTTACTATCCATTGTGCCTCTATCTCTTCAGTCTTAGCTCTAATGTCACCACCCCTGATACTTGTAAAATTCCTACCTAACACAGTGAACTTAAATATGTGCTGTGTATCTGTATTGCTAACATGTCTAGCTAAAGCATTCGTACTACTAGATTTCTTTATGTGGTGAAGATGTGCTCTTATCCTTTCTCTAAAGCTATGATGTGTTTTGCCTACATAGAATTTGTTGCACACACAGCAAAAAGCTAAATAAACCACATGTGAAGTGTCACAGGAGGCTTGAACCCTAATGGTAAAGACCTCTCCTGTATCTGGATGTTTAAAAACACTGTCTCTCGAAATATACATACAATATTTACATTGTCCACATGGTTTTGTGCCCCCTACTAATTGTGAACAAATGCCTTGTTTATTAGTGCAAAGTCTATTTTTCAGTGACCTTTTATTTCTAAAGGAAAACTGTGGTCTGATACCTACAATGTCTCTAATATGTTTATCTGTCATTAAAATATCCCAGTGCTCATTTATGACACTGGTATATAAAGAGACATCTCTAGTGTAATTAAAGGACATTCTAAGTTTGTTTTCACTCCCATATTTTATTCTAAGTGATGGACCTGAAAAATAGGGCTTAGCTGCGGTGTCCCTTAACTGCCTAACCATTGCTGAATTCTTATTTATCAAACTTGTCTCATAACCTCTTTCTGCTAGTTCAACCTCAGTTGTCCACATTTGCCTCTCATAGTCATAACTCTTTACATTCAGCCTAGAGGCCCTAAAAAATTGATTTCTAGCAACATTTCTGAATACAAATTCAGGATGCATACTTTCCCTATTTAATAACTGATTGGCATGACACTCCTTTCTAAATAACTTGGTAGAAATATTACCATGCTCATCCTTGTCGACATATACATCTAAGAAATCAGTACCTATCTCTGAAACATTTAGAGTGAATTTTAGAAAATCACTAGAGCTATTAACATATGTTTTAAAATCATCCAACTGTGTTGTTGACCCTTTCCAAAGAATAAAGAGATCATCAACAAATCTCCTGTAAAACAAAATAAATTGACTGAAGTGGCCTGCTAGTAAATGTTCAGTTTCCCACACTGACATGACTGCATTAGCATAGCTGTTAGAGCAGGAGCTACCCATGGCTACCCCATGTTTCTGTCTAAAAATCTTATTACCAAAAGTAAAAATGTTATTATTAAGAACCAAACTCAATAATGTCATAATCAAGCTAACACTTGCTTCTGTAGCATCCACGCACAACATAGCAGGATTGATCAAACAGCACTCGAAGCTATGATACCTGCTATAACTGATATTAATTATGTTTAGACAGAATAATAATGACATTTGTACTAGCTTCCAGACATGGTTGCATCCACGCGCACCATATCAGGATTAATCAAACAGCACTCCTAGCTGTGATACCTGCCATAATTGATATTAACTATATTTAGACAGAATAATGGTGACATTTGTACTAAGAGCTTGGTACTATTATTTAACCAGGATATATATGACATTTTAAGTCATACTTTAACTGAAGAAGGCATTACTCTCCATGACAGCATTTTTTTTCAAAACACTCTACTGTTACTGCTATTATATATGATGTTAATTTGTTACATTTGAGTCTGAACTCTGATGAATGATACCTGTTGAATTAGTTAATTAGTTACTTAAATTAAGTAATATCAATGAAAAATTAACAAGATAAGTATTCATTGAGTTCAAGCAGGGGAATAGAAGCTTCTATGTTTGTAATATATGTTGCTTTGGCTTATATATAATGTAAATAGTAACCCATCTTGACCTACCTTTGTTTGTGAAGAATTATTTGACTCTGAACATTCTGAATAAATCATTACTGTTTCTTAGTTGTTTAAGAATCCCTCTTTTTTTAAAATAAAAACAGATGACAAGTGATGTACCATATCAGTTGATACTTTGAGAGATGTAGTTGTAAGAGTTATTTTTTTTTGGGACAGCTATCTTGGAATCAGTTTTTTGTTTCTTCTTTCTAGCATCAGTCCAAGGATTTGTTTCTTTTATTCTTTTAAGAGTAGGGGCCATCCATTCCATTTCTTCTGGGGTAGACACTATGTTGGTATTTCTGATGAATATAGCAATTTCTTCTAAGTCATTAAATGTTCTCTTCTCATTGGCAAAAAGTATTTTTATCTTGGCTGGAAAGGCCAGCTGTGTTTTAATGTTGTTTTGTTTCAACAGTTTTATTATTTGCCAGAATTTTTTTCTTTGTTCTAGTATAATAGAAGAATAATCATTGTCAAACTGTATTAGGCTTTGATTGTATTTTAAGGGTGATGTTCTCCAAGCAAATTTTAATATTAGTTCCTTGACAAGAAATGAAAGAAATTTTATAACTATGGATCTAGTTGGAGTATCTGTTGAGTTAGAAGCAAGTTTCCATAGTGATCTATGTGCCCTCTCTATTCCAAATGAAAGTCCCTCTTTCAAGTCTAAAAATTCAGAAATCCAGGTTGTTAAGAATGAAATGTCTTCACCTTCAGTGTTTTCAGGCAGACCACAGATCCTTATGTTATTTCTCCTTTCCATCATTTTTAAGTCATCTATTTTGTTAAGCAAGCATGTATTCTGTTTAAGCAGAAATTCTTTTTGGAATTCTTCCTTTTTGAGTCTCCCTTCAATGTCATTTAGAGAAGTCTCTATATTTGTTATTTTTGTATGGTGTTGCTGTAATAGTCCCTTAAGAGTATCAGTCTGTGTTTTGAGAATTTAATTTGAGGTTTTCTAAGTTGTTTTTAAAGACATCCATCTTCAAATATAGCTCCTGTAAGGTAGATGTCATCAATTGCAGTTCTCTTTTCAAAGCAGCATCTGGGTGAGAATTCCTTGAGTTGTTCATATTCAGTGGCTCAATAAATTTCCAAGTTACCTGATAGGAAAATGTTTGTATATCTCCACCAAAATTGATATTTATGTAGTTTAGTAGTCTGACTATAGATTTCTGACATTTTAAACTTGAAAATAATACATTTTTCCTATATTATTGTACTAGTTTTTGTAGCTCTCAAAATTCACTGCTCTCAGTTGGCCATCCAGGCTCCGCCCCTGATGAGGGTAATTTCTAATCAAATAGGTTAAGTCAAGCACAAAAAAGGGAAATTGACTAGGCTAAGGATGGTCCACAAGGGCAGCTAGCCTGGTACTTACCTATAAACCTATGATCTGTGAACACCTTACCTTCTGTTGTCAGTCTGGCTGAGACCTTAGATCCATTGATAGGCCAAAGTAATAGTTTTTTGCACTGAGCTTCATCTCTATCCCCATCCTTAGATGAGTGTGCAGGATCCAGGTCTCTGTATGCTATCTGTTAGTGTCAATAATGAAGTTATGTATTCTTTTTGTTCATGATATACTTCTCTCATAAGCAAAACTGGCAGTGCTAATGTGAATGCTGGCTACAGATCTACAACCACCAAAATCCTTAGAAGACTTTGGGATTTTAAGCCTTAGTCATAGAAACCTTCCTTTGAGAAGCATAAGGAATGAGATAACTTAGTCAGCATCAGGAAAAAAACTGAGTAATATAGAGGAGGGTTGTACCCTCCTGTTCATTTGACAACCAAGGTGCAAGCACCAGTGTGAAGCATGTGACAGGAAATTCTGAAGTGTGCCTAGCCTATGACATCATCAAAAGAAACAAAAATTGTTTCCCCAGTGAAAAAGGCCTCCAATATTACTTCCTAGCAAAAATGCAAACACATGTAAAATAGTGGATTTGGAGATTAGTAATAAGAAATGGAGTAAACAGCTGGAGATGGAACAGAAGAAACAGCAAATTAAAAGGAGGATCTAGTGTCATATCAACTAAACTCAAAATACAATGAAATATAGTGGAATCACCTGCAGAAAATCTGGTTACTCTTTGTAGTTTATAAGGCCCCATGCGGAGAACTGCACATAGAATAAAGGCAGATAATGGACAGTGCCAAAACTTCCACACAGTCCACACCAAAAATAAGTAGAAACTGAATACATATCTTTCTGTCCATAATATCCAGGTAGTTACCGCAGCAGCAAAACAAACAAAATCATGGAGAATAAGATGCACAGACATGACAGATAGTTCAAGGGAGATACAAAAAAGTTATGTTTAGCAAAAAGTGTAGTAATTTTCTGAAGCAGACACAGAATCACAAAAAGTAAATTAATTCAAGATTAATGAAATGAAGATCTAAGCACTATGAGGCAGCAAGTTGGACTGCTGTACCATTAACTGTCACAGTTTGTCATGATTTTTTAAATCGATTTAATTCATTAATTTATGGATTATGTGAACTGGTTATCTTGGACCTCATTCAACCACAACTTGAGCTACAAGGGCAAAGAAAACTATAATATGCAACTTATATGGGCAAATTAGAATATCCCGTTAACAAAAATATTTTGAAGAGGAGTGAGGAAACTAAATATCCAAGAAAAAAATGCACACACAGACACACACACAAACATGAATACAGACAAAAGAAAACAAAAATATGGTGCTGAAGCAAAATATTAACCACTGAGCCACCATGCTGCCCACTGTATTCCCTTTATGATTCTATTTTGCATGGCATCTGCCTTTTCTGACCTCAAGGCATTCAGCTTATTTCTTTTGAAATTCATAAGGACCTCAAAAATCCTCCTTTTAGACCTATTATGGTGGCAGAAGGTGATAAAACCTATCCCTTGGCCATTTTTATTGACAGGCTTCTTAAGCCTATATTTAGGGAACAGTCCCACATGTTGAAAGGCTCATGGGATTTCTTAGAAATGCTTATACCTAACTTTTGGAAGAAGGAGGTAGGGTTTCTTACAACTGATATGGTCAATTTATTTATGAGTATACCTGTAGAAGAAGGGCTCATCTTATTTCATGAAGGTTTAATTGACTGAGAGTTTCTTTCAGCTGAAATGATTAATTTAATTATGGAGATGTTATTTTTGGTATTGGATAACAATTTTATATTTTTTGAGGGGGAGCTCTTTAAACAGAGCAAAGGTGAAGCTATGGTGGATGCATGTGTCCAGTCTATGCCAATTTGTTGTTGTTTGCTTGAAAGAAGCTTTATGTTTTTAATTCTGTGTTTTTCAATTACTGTAGGTTGCACTCAAGATTCATGGATGACATCTTTATTATAGGTTCATAGGTTCATAGGTAGGTACTAGGCTATTGGCCCAAGGGCCTATGTAAGCCTAGCCAACAAGGTTCCCTGGCTTTTGCCACCCAAGAAAGTTATTTTCCTGTGCCCCTGTTGAGCAGAGCCACAGAAGTGATCCCTGGGGTGAATTTCCTATTTCCCATCCACTCATCAAGATTTTTCTTGAAGAGTGTTAATGAGGAACTCTGCTTGACATAGATAGGTAGCTTATTCCAGAGTATGGGAAGTCTCTGGGAGAGGAATCTATCCTTCCAGCATGTTCTGTTTATTGTAGTGACAAGGTTCAGGTCCCTAGAGCGTGTATCTCAATGGGATTGGGATTTCTTTAGGTGTAGCATGTCCAACAGCTTTGGGTTTGACATAGCTTTGTATGTTAAGCAGAGATCACCTGGGAGTAGGCGATATACTACAGAGTAAATCTGGAGTTTTTTCAGATGGTCAGCGCACGGTATCTGTTTGAGTCCCATAATCCTCTTTGTGAGGTACTTCTGTGGCCTTTCCTGCTGTTGCAGATATCTTGTGAGGTACATTCCAAAAGGGGCGTTGTACTCAATAATGGATCTAATGAGAGCCGAGTATAGGGGAACAATGACCTATTTTTTCCTGGATGAGAACCCTTTTGTCATGAGGTGTGCCAAATAGAAGGATTTCCTGACTACTGTGATAATTTTTTTATTGATTTTATCAATTATTCAGACAGAACAGCCAATCACTTTATATTTACTTTTAACTTTGACAAAATGATATGATCTATGAACTGGGTATTCTGAGGAAGGTTTTACATCTAAGATTTACAGGAAACTTACATTCAGCAACCCCTAGTTAAATTTTGGAAATGCCCCTCCCTTCATTTAAAAAAAAAAAGTTTAGTTAAAGGACAATGTATAAGAGGGCTTAGGATGACATCTACATTGAGCAAGGTTCACAATGAAATTGATAAACCTAGCAACATGTTCTTGTACAGGGGTTATGTGATCTTATAAGAAAGGTAAATAAAGAGATGATTTTCTTAGTCTCTGGGGTTAAACTAATTGTTCTGTAATGTCTTTTTGCTGTCTTACTTCTTATTGTTTGATGTAGAATCATGTCTGACTTTCTCCAGTATCTACAATCCATCGTAAAACAAAATGTATCAATGTGAGCAGCATAATTGCTTAGTGAGTAGATTTCTGCTTCACAATTCTGAGATATTGAGACCACAGACTGCATGGTAGTCATATGCTCTCACTATATTTGCATGGATTTTTTCCAGATGCTCTGGTTTCCTAACTTTTCTTTGTCATAAATATCAGACATGTTTACACATTTATAATACAGTCCAAACATCTTGAATTATTGTGCAGAAAGCAATTCACAGACAACACTCTTCCATACAATTCAGTCACGAACATATTGCTTGTCTGTCTATGGGCTATGTTGTGAGAAAAATGTCATTAAATCCTATGAATAGGATTTTTGCAAGGCTGAGTAGCAGAAAAGTAGTATCATTCAGAAAGGAGTAAACAGTTAAGACAACAGTTCATTGGAAACAATGGAGAGCAGATACAGTAATGACATATGTATGTGGTTTGCAAGGCCAGCTATGGTGTTATACACAATATACCATGAAGCATTATTACACCAGTGTTTAGAATGCTGACCATGCAGTGCTGTTGTCAATAGATTTGATTTGATGTGCTATGGAATTATCCTGACAACACCTGTAGTATAATCCTCGAATCTTGCAAAATAAACCAAATGGCCAGTTAACATGAGATAACAGATTATAACACTGATAGCATAAGATGATGGTGAAGCAGCTGAAAGAGGACACCATTTAGATCAGAATGAGAAAGCTGACTATCTGAGAGCATAGGAAAGAAATGACATATATAAGCAAGCTTTCAAGTGATGCCTTGGTGAAACATGATGCACGTATGTCAGAATTATCCAAGACAGCCATAGGGAATAAGAGGTGTCACAAAAAGTATGCATATAGCATGCAAAACAAAAAGTAGTGTCAGGAGCATTAAGGAACATGCAGCTACAGTCATATGTGTATACCATGTAAAACAAAAGCTAGTACTAGGAACACTTAGGAGCATGCAGTTATAGTCAGATAGGAGTGTGGAGTTACAGTCAGATAGGAGCATGTAGTTTCAGTCAGATAGGAACATGCAGCTATAGTCAGGTAGGAGCATGGAGCCACAGTCAGAGAAGGGCATGCAGCAATAGTCAGATGTGTGTACCATGTAAAAAAAAAATTACACCAAGAAAAGTTAGGAGCATGCAGCTACAGTCGGGTCTATGTTTGGCCATTGAATGGGCTAACCAGCAAATGGCTGAACATCAAACAATAAGCATAGAAAGTTCACTTAGCAAACTTTCATTTCATCGACAAGGTAAGTAACTACTTGTCCAACACTTCCCCGTCTTATACACAGAAGTGTTTCAAACCCACCAAGGTTGGGGGCTTTGCCCCTCATGCCCCCTTTACTATAAATACCATTCCTGAGACTGCACTATAGTGGAGAAGAGGAATTTAAAACACTTCCATGTGTGAGATGTAGAAAGAAAACCTGCTGCTGCCACCCAAGCTGAAGTAAGATAGTTGAAATTGTTAAAATCAGTTCCTTTATTAACAAAATAAAATGTAATCCTGCTGATGCTGTCTGGATAAGTGCTTTCGATTGTTGAACCTTTATCAAATACACTTTATCCTGAACTGTTAAGGGTACAAAATGTAATTATAGTTCAGTAACTTTGCATACTGCAGCCATTTTGTAATGAGAATGGCAGTTACATTTGCATTAAATGAAGGCAATATGCATTTATACTGTGTTCTAAGATCACTACAACCTCCCAGTGATGCAACCTGAGGTTTTTATGCCAGTCAAAGTAAATGGTAGACTCATCATTCACTGACTATGCTGTGACGTAACTGCCAGCATAGTGCCCAGAATGGAGTAGTATATACTGTGGTACGTATAACCTACCATACAGTTCCACCTGTTTCTTAGACAGCTGTCTATGTTTTTATTTGCTTCATCTTACAAATACAGCAGTTGTATTTTCTGAAAATAATGTGATATCCAAATAACTCATCTGCTTGGTATAGACTACAGTAGTACTTGACATATGACAGACAAACTATCTCTTCTGTGAAATGAAATGACAAAGATCATCAGTGGCTGTAGAAAATCCGCCTGACATCCAAGAAAGAGTGAGTCACAGGATGAACAATTAAATTAACTACAGCAGAGATGCAAGGAGATAGTTGATCCCAGCATGAATACAGCAGGCTGCCATCACTTCTTTATTATTCAGGAAAAATGAAAAATAAAATCTCTTAAACTTAGAATTATAAGCAACAGTAATAAACAGTTCAAATCTTCAGATGTTAATTCCTCTTCTATAAAAGTACTGAAGAAATAAACTCAAGCAGGCAGAACTTAGCTTTTATTTATAATTGCTTTCATCCGCCAACTTGACTTAATCAGATCAACTTTTCATAGAAAAGGAATAGAAAAAAGGCAAAACAGAACTATTTCCTACAATTCACTGATTAGACAAGGTAGCTCCTGCACATTTCTGCCAGCACAGGCTATTTATACATGGCAGTAGCATGAGTCTCCAGTGCATGCATCCTGGTATACAGGTATTATCGACCTTCTTAAAGCACGATCATCATTTTGCATAGATTCACAGCACACATAAAGGATTATGCAAGAAGGTAATATATACTAGACACTGTTATCATCATCCTGTGCATGCTGCTATGGTAACACCTTGCACATTGGATATGTCTGAGCTGAAGCCTCTGAGGTAGCTTTGACAGGTGCTGGGTAACTACTATTCACTCTTGATATAAATGCTGTCAGCACACAGGCCATACATGCAGTGTCTAAACTAGGCAAACAACACTGAATTTCTCTAGACAGCTTTTACATTTCACCATATTGTACCAAAAAGGCATGCTTCAAAATCTTCTCATTTTTTGAGCTGTAAGTAGTCAGCACAAGAAGCAAGAGGAAGTCCAACAATGTTTTGAAGTCCATGATCACCATCATCTTTTATTTTTATTTTGCTTGACTTTCTGATGTCTGATTTAGGGTAAGAACAACAAAGGCATTCACTGCCATCTTTTCCAATCATGCCTGCCATGTTCAATGTCAAGTTAAGGTAACTGTTTAACACTAAACTACAACAAAATATATAAAGTAGCATAAAACAAATGGAATACAAATTCAAATTAGTTTACGTATGACAAAATTCCATAGCTGAAAACACATGAACTGTATCTAATATTAGTAAACAACAATAATGTGCTGTAATACTTAAAAAGGTTAACTGAGAAAGATGGCCCTTAAGATGCTTTTGAAACAGATCGGTACTGAGGAATTAGAAAGGCACAGCGGTATTATATTCCAGACATATCAAGTCTGGCAAGCTGAAGAATGAGTCCCAAAGTACATGAGTCACCCCTACAACCACTAGCAAGTCCCAAGGTGGCCAAGAAGAAAGAATGGCCTTTATTCTTGACATTTGGAAATGTTGTTGTGATCTCTGTATATTTTGATGACTAACTTAATGTTCACTTGTATATATTGCTGATGTGATCTTTCTTTGAGTACTGTTCTATTATGCATAAAATACTGCTCAATAACACCCACACATAGCAACACTAAATCCACATATGCAGAGGCCCTTAACTGTAACCTGTCCAAGCAACAAGGACCTCCGAAGCTGAAATGCAAACAAACACCAATCACAACCAAAGTGTCACATAGCTCACAACACCAGTTTGCCACCCAGCAACAGCCCCTAAGGCAAGACAACGTACCCAACACTTTAGTCATAAGTGACTCTATAGTCAGGCACACTGATGTCCCACTCACCAGGCTGAACAAGGAGAAAATTACAGTGAACTGCCTGTCGGGTGCCAGGATCCATCACATAACTCATGCACTCAAGTCACTCCACAACAAGTACAAATATGACTCTGTCATTGTCCATGTTGGAGTGAATGACTTGAGACGTACCTCCCTGGACTACATGAAAAGAGACATGGAAGAGCTCTCGGATCATGTGGCCCAGGCAGGTATGACCCTAGCCCTGAGTAGCACCCTGCCTTCGCCCAGAATGATACCACAATATAAGGACAAAATGACTGACTTCAGCAATTGGCTAAGCTTCTGGTGTCATTCAAAGGGGATCAAGTATCTGTCTGCCTGGGACAACATGATTGACAGACCACAATGCTTTGCCAGAGATGGTCTGCACCTGTCAGCCCTGGGATTCAGGTTACTGGCTAAGGCTCTTGCCACCCCTATAATGCCTTTTTTAGGCAAAGGTCAAAGGACAAAACCACCACCATAACAGATACAAGCATGTAAAATCTGAAGGTAATGCTACTCAATGTTAGAAGTCTAAACCTCAAAAAGCACTCTCTCGAGGCACTCCTAAAAATGGAAAACATCGATATCTGTGCAGTAACCGAGACCTGGTTCAAGGGTCCAGAGAGCACCCCTGCAATACCAGGCTACAACTGTTACCGCACTTTTACGCTACCAAACCAGGATTGAAACACTAAAGGTGGAGGAGTGTCCATATTCACCAAGGATATTCACACCACCAGGTTAGTTGCCCAACACAATGTGTCTGAAATTCTCCAGGTGCTACTAACACTAGGTAAGACTGCAATTCAAATTGTAGCTTGCTACAGATCCTCCACCATGCCCCAAGATTCTCACTACACCTTTCTAAACATACTGGAAAAAATTAATATACAACTAAACACCATAATAATGGGTGATTTCAACTACCCTGCCATTAAATGGGAAAACTACTTGTGCACCAACATCTTTGCCCAACGGTTCTTGGAATTCATAAATTCCAATGCCCTGGATCAAGTAATCTATATTCCCACCAGGGTCTCCAATATCCTAGACCAGGTCATTACCAACATGGGGAATCAATACTCCACACCTATGGTCACCCCCTCATTGGTCAGGTCAGACCATAAGCTAATCACCCTTAACATCCACATCCCACCCCCACCCCCAGTAAGGAAACCTCCATAAAAAAATTCTCCAAGGCCAACTTCATGCTACTCAAGTCAGAAGTTACAAATTTCATGACACCCATGTAGATGGGAACTGAAAGTTCGACTGCTGAATCCTGCACTAAGGCACTGTACGAGCACATCCACTCATGCATGAATCATGCCATCCCGAATAGAACCAAGATGCTCTCCTCCAAAAAAAGGAAGCCAATCTGGTGGTCCCCTGCCATAAACAAACTTTACAACAAAAGGAAAAAAAAACTGTTGCAGAAAAGAGGAAAATACCAGGATGCCAAAAACTCCCTTACCAGCCTCAGTAAGAAGCTGAGACCTCTCATAAAATCCTCCAAAGCTAGTTATGAAAATAAAATTGCCAAAGATTCCAAAGACAACCACAAGGCATTCTATAACTATGTCAAGAATCTAAATGGCAATGCTCAGATCTGCTCTGAGCTACAACAGAATGGCATTAAATATACTGATCCAAAGGATATTGCCAATATCCTGGCAGATCGATTCAGTGCCAACTTCACCCCCCTCTCACCCCCTAAATGGCCCATCTCAATACCGGAAGATTGCTAACTTCCGGTAATAATGGCAGCACAGGTAAAAAACGCACTCTCCAAAGCTAAGAATACAGCATCCATGGGACCAGATGACATCCCGGGCTGTGTACTACATGAACTACAAAATGAACTGGCACCTCACTTAAGTGTCATGTTTAATCATAGCCTCACCTCAGGCTTCATGCCCACTGAGTGGCACACAGCTACAGTTATCCCACTCCACAATGGGGGATCCACCTTGGATCCCGGGAACAACCGCCCCATCAGTCTGATGAGCCTGATCTGCAAGGCCATGGAACGTATTATCATGGAACTTATAAACAAACACATTGGCAACCTTAAAACACTGGACCCCACCCAATGTTTGGGTTCATGAAGGGCTGATCTTGTCTCCTGAACCTTATCGACTTCTTCAAATCAGGCTCCAGAGCCGTGTACGAGGGTAAGGCAGTCCACACAGCCTATCTGGACCTTGCCAAGGCCTTTGACACCATCCCCCACTCTGGAATCATAGATAAACTTACTAAGCTGGGCATTAATCCCTACGTCACTTGATGGGTTGCCAACTGGCTTACTGACAGAACCCAAACTGTAAAAGTAGCTGACTCCAAATCCAGCTCCAAACAAGTGACAAGTGGAGTACCTCAGGGTTCAGTCCTGGGACCTCTCTTGTTTGGCATCTACTTCTCTGAAGTACAGGCCAACACTAAGACTCTGGCTAACAAAGTTTGCAGATGATTGCAAACTGGGAGCCATTATTGAATCCCCAAATGATGCGGATACTCTACAAAAGGGCCTTACAGAAACAGATGCTTGGTGCCAGAGCCATGGGCTCAAGCTCAATGCCAAGAAATGTATAGTTATCCCCTTTGGGAAAAAACATGTACCCATGAATTATCACATAGGTGGCAGTACACTAAACACCAAAAGTGTGATAAGAGACTTAGGGACA
Source organism: Protopterus annectens (assembly GCF_019279795.1). Taxonomy (NCBI): domain Eukaryota; kingdom Metazoa; phylum Chordata; order Ceratodontiformes; family Protopteridae; genus Protopterus; species Protopterus annectens. The sequence continues at coordinate 841,720,627 of NC_056744.1, forward strand.
CAGGTGGACAGTGGTCTCACCTTCAATAACCACATCGCCCCAACAGTCAGGAAATCCTTCTATGTGGCACACCTCATCACTAAGGGCTTTTCATCCAGAAAAAAGGAGGTAATTGTCCCACTGTACTCATCCCTCATTAGACCCATTATAGAATACAATGCCCCATTTGGTATGTACCTCTCAAGACATCTGCAACAACTGGAAAGGCTGCAGAAATACCTCACTAGAAGAATCACAGGCCTAGAGCAGATGCCCTATGCTGACCGCCTTAAAAATCTCCAGCTATACTCTGTCGCATATCGTCTACTCTGAGGTGATCGCTGCTTAACATATAAGACCATGTCAAACCCCGAGCTGTTGGACAAGCTACACTTAAAGAAATCCCAATCCCTCAGAGCCACACACTCCAGGGATCTAAATCTTGTCATCACAATAAACAAAACATGCTGGAGGGAAAGGTTCCTGACCTAGAGACTCCCCAGACTCTGGAATAGACTGCCCATACATGTCAAGCAGAGCACCTCTTTGGCCCTCTTCAAAAGGAACCTTGATGATTGGATGGGAGAAAGGAAATTCACCCTGGAGATCACGTCAGTCGCCCTGCTAGACAGGGGTCCAGGGAAGTAAATAGTGTGGGAAGAAATAGCCAGAGAATTGTTATGGCTAGGCTTGTATAGGCCCTAGGGCCGATAGCCTAGTACCAACCTATGAACCTATAAACAAAGTCTTTACTTTACATTATGTATTATTATCATTGTCTGTTGTATTAATTAAGTGGAGCTTTTCTCCCTGGGCCTCCGCTGTAACTGGACCTTGTCTAGTCGGACCATCCTGGTTAACAAATGTAAAATAAAAATAAATAAATAAATACATATTCTGACTGAGAACCCCCAAACAGGTTCCCATATTAAGAATCCTTAAGAAATTAACAGGAAGAGGACTTTTTGTGATTTCCTGTTATTCCCCCCCCCCCCCCCGTACATCTAAACTAGTATCAATAGTGTACACTAAATGTGCTTTAAGGTCAAAATGTATACATATATTATGAATGAGAATATCAGGGACATATGCACGTATCCAGCCATAGCACTCAGAAAGCACTTGTTGAAATAATTATCTATACAACTTCAATGTGAGATAAAGGTAACCCCCTATCCACCCTATTTATTGGCTTCTCAAAGGCATTTGACACCACCAACCACAACATGCTTCATCAAATAGGCTGTTTATATTGTTTTCCAGTGATTCAGAAATGATTTAAAGGACTGAACACAAACTGCTTATATGGAATGACTCATCACCTTACAAGATCACTATAAGTATTGGTGTTCCAGGAAGTTCCAGCCTTGGTGAGCTACTCTTCTCTGAGTTCACCAACAATGTGCCTCTTAATACTAACTACCTTAAACTCCTACAATATGCTAAGAATTCTACAATTACATACCATGTCTCCTACATTGCTACAGTGATATCTCCCACAGTATTGTCAATAAACACACTACTGGCTTGACTACAAGACTCAAAGCTTATATTTAATGAAAAAAAAACTTATAATATTTGGCCACAAAGATAGTACAGTATCTCCTCCTCTATCACAATAGCCAGTATTGCTATTCAAGAAGTGGAATAGTACATGTAACTAAATATAAACATTGACAATAAAATTACTTGTTCACACCAAACCAACATCTTAATGCAAGCCAGTCACAAAATTAGACCATATCATAAACAGCCTACCCTTAAATTAAAGCCCTCTTAGCTAACACACTGCATACTCCTGAATTTATCTACGGTTTCACAACCATAAGGAATCTAGACAGATATGTACTAAACAAAGTCAAAACCCCAAAGCAAAAAATTGCTAAATTTGGAACACAGTCAACCACCTACAATCACACATAAACCAAAAAATGCTGAACAAAGGTAATGCACCTATAATCACACTTGCAGCATTCTGAATAAAGTGGCCTGGATGCCCTAATCTAATAGAGAATCATAATTCCCCTCACATTCACATACAGTATTATCTACAACATCAGCAACACCTTGCCCAACTCTAAGCTCTGTGCCACAAAGGTATAAGCCAAACAAAACTCTTGGGTCATTGAATAAACATCTCCTTGAAGTAAAACAAAATCTCTTCCCAACTCAGCAAAAAGGATCAATTGATTTTCCTAGATAATGCATGGGACTCACTACTCTTAGAAACAAAATAATAATAAGCCCCTGAGAATCACTAAAGGTCCTTAGGAAATGTAAGAGAAACACAGCAAACAAAATATCCATGACAGACCACCACGGAGATAAAATCCTTTTAATAAACAACTTGAAAACCATAAAAACAAAAGAAAAACAAATTGCAGCTTCAGCAAAGAAAATGGATAAGTGCTTTCAGTTTAATAGCCTTCTTCAGATCCTCAGCTTGTTCTGCTTCAGCAAATTGTTAAAGTATGACAATCAACTAATCAGAAGCTTCAGAACGCGACAACTCCTTCTTTCTGACTATTCAGAACTTCTTATTAGGGGTGCCGCCCCTTTAACACAGGTTTTATTGGAAGTATTGTATTTAAACATTTATTCATGCATTTTGATCAGCCCGCAAGTCCACTATCCATTTAACTTTGTTGATCTCTGTTTTTTATTGTGCATATCACCTTCCCTTATGTAAAGTTAAACAAATGGCCAACATGCTCCATAACATGATTTGAAAGAGCAGTGATTTTCGCACAGTTCTTTTTATCACTCATGTGGCGTAAAATCTGTTCTTTAAATTTTCTGTTGGTTTTACCTACATAAAAAGATGAACAGTTTTGGCAAGCTGCTAAGTATATAAGATTCTTGGTGCTACAGTCAATATACACCTTAAAACTATAAGACCTTCCAGTAACTGGATGAAGAAAACTGTTTGTTGTGTTGATGCAACTACATGCTTTGCAATGGCCACATATATAAGTACCTTTTTTGGAGCTAATCTTCTTCTTGCTTATTCCATCTTTATTAGACAATAATCTTTTCAGACTTTTCTTATTCTTAAAGACAAATTTAGGTGTTTCACCTACAAAATATTTTATATTTTCATCCACAGTTAAAAACCGACCAATATTTTCTCACTATTTGACAGATCTGCGAGGTGCTATTGCTGCAAGTTAGCATACATCATAAATTATCAAAAGTCCTTTGCTGCATTTGATATGTTTTATTATACAATGACCCCCCATTAATATTCAAAAACGTGCATGCTTATTGGCAGCGTGCACATTGTAAATCTGAGTTATAGTAATGGAAAAAGGTCCGGTCGCCCGGACTTTTTCCATTACTATAACTCTTTTTTACAGCAACGGAGAACGCAAGATCTCCATTGCTTCACACTGTCTCGCTATGTTAAACGAGTTTAACATAGCGAGACAGTTTGTAAAAAGCAATGGAGATCTTGCTTTCTCCGTTACAAACTGTTTCGCTATGTTAAATGGGTTTAACATAGCGAAACAGCTTTAAAAGCAACAGAGATTCTCTGTTGCTTTTTTAAACTGTCTCTATGTTAAACCCATTTAACATAGCAAAACAGTTTGTAAAAAGCAACGGAGATCTTGCTTTCTCCGTTGCTTTTGCCCACAGCTCTGATGTACTGCGTGGGCATTCGCATGCGCAGTACATCAGAACTGCCGCAGAATACCAGACAACTGCGGTAGGGCAGCAAGGAGGCATTATACAATGCCATTATTTAAGAAAATTAATTATTTTTTTTCTTAAATAATGTCATTGTATAATAGCAATAACCCACTTCTGGGTGTGGGTAATCACAAAGTACATCAGAACTGCCGCAGAATACCAGACAACTGCGGTAGGGCAGCAAGGAGGCATTATACAATGCCATTATTTAAGAAAATTAATTATTTTTTTTCTTAAATAATGTCATTGTATAATAGCAATAACCCACTTCTGGGTGTGGGTAATGCTGGATTTACCCACGGTTGGCTTTGTTTGGCCACTCGGGCTTCGCCCTCGTGACCAAACCACACCAACCGTGGGTAAATCCAGCATTACCCACACCCAGGTGTGGGTATTGCTATATTAATCCTATGTTCCGAGTATAGCTGTTGTTCTTTCTGACTTCTTATTTCAAGCATCTTCTCCAAGTTCATGTTAAAGTCTCTCTTTGTGTAAACTCTATTCTTGAGTTGTTGTTCTAAAGCATGATGTTCATGTTTAAAAGCGTCTTCTTCTTCGGTGCACAGTCTGGAAATCCTTACCAACTGATTTTCCATGATGTTAGAAAAAATATGTCTGGGCTGCATACTACTCTTATGGAGTAAGTGATTCCTCCATTTTTCTTTTCTAAATATGGACGTGATTATACCTCTATTCTCATCTAAGGCTAATCTGACATCTAGGAATTCAATCATAGTAGTGGACATACAGGTTTCAAATTTTAGGAATGTAGTGGTGATAGTAAGATGGGCGGCCATGGTGGTGCAGTGGTTAGCATTGTCACCTCACAGCAAGAGTTTTTCCGGTTCGATCCTCGGCTGGGGTGACTTCTGTGCGGAGTCTGCATGTGATCGCGTGGGTTTCCTCCGGGTGCTCCGGTTTCCTCCCACATCCCAAAGACATGCTGCAGGTGGATTGGACACTCTAAATTGGTCCTAGGTGTGAATGTGTGTGTGTGCGCCTTCTGTGGAAGGTTGGGTGCCAGGCTGGCAACTCGACACTGTAAAACTCCACTGCCAGTCATGAGCAGACAGGTGATCCACTGTGGCGACCCCTAACCGGGAAAAGCCAAAAGAAGAAGAAGAAGAAGTGGTGATAGTAAGATAAGATATAAATCCCAACAGGGACTCTTTAGGACCTTGCCACACCATAAATATGTCATAACAAAACATCCATAATATTGTATGCTATCTTTCCACCTGTTATCATCATTCAGAACAAAAATTGCTTCCCAATGAGCTAACACTAGATTTGAATAACTATTCACTTCACACAGGGGGTGACCATGGCTACCCTCCCCACTTTTGCCAATAGCATTCATCTCCATAAGTAAAGATATTATTGTTTAGCACCAATTCTAATAACATACATATTCTTCATAAAGCTGGTCTTTCCATTTCTGAAGAAATAAATTGTGCCACTGCCTTCACTCCATATCATTAGGTATTACTGTGAAGAGGCTACATACATCCATTGTTACCATAATTATATTATCAAAGTGTGATCGACATCCCATACACTGATACAGGGACTGAAGTAAATGAGAAGTGTCTTTTAGTACTACTGGTGTTCTGACCAGGAACTTTTTTAGTTGGTCCTCTAAATAAATGGAGAGGGGATCAGTAATCCATCCTCTCCCTGCCACTATTGGCCGCTTCAGGGGACATTCAGATATTTGTGGATTTTCGGAAGGCCACTTATCTGTGGTATTTGAGGGTGTTCTGTCCTGAAAAAGATCAAACAATTCCTGTGTGATAACTCTAGTTGCAATCATTTCCAATAGAGTTTCATGAACAGTACAAATTATTTTATTCAGTTCATTTTTATTTATCCTTCTATAGGGGTTTTTATCCTTTAATAGCCCTTTCATCCTAAGGCAATACAGAGGAATCCATGACCACAATGGCTCCCCCATTATCCGTTGGTTTGATTATTAAATCATCTCCATCCATTAGCTCCCATAGTGCTTTCCTTTCTATGAAGGTAATATTTCTATAACCCCTTTTTCATATTTGTTTGCCTTCATTTTGCTACTTCTTTTTCACAAAGTCATGTAAATAGCTCCACAGCTGGATGAGGAACTGGAACAAAACTGCTCAATTGTTTGTATTGTTCAGGAGGTTTAGAATTAGTAGCTCCTAACAGAGTTTTCAGAGTCACATTTCTCCTAAAGCATTTTATGTCAATTACAAATTCACTTAACTATGGGTTTAGGGGGGAATAAAGGGCAACCCCTTCTCCACAACATTCATCTGTTCATTAGTTAAGTGACATTTCGAAATATTAATGACTAACTTATTGCATTGACAAGGTACCATTAGGCATTCACTTTTCTCTTTTTCCTTTCCCGACTGGGAGATCTGTACTTCTGCCCTTGTCAATGTTTTATTAATATTGGTGATTGCTGAAAAAATGGTATGTGGACAGCTCCTTCCATGGGCCATGTGGTAGAATCAGTGGATGAGCAAACATTGCTATTACCTAATTCTTGGCCTTCTTGTCTGTTCTCCATTGTTTTAGTACTTATAAAATTATCTAAAGTATTCATTCGCTGAGAGCTGAGGGGTGTTACTCTCTGTTCAGAAGAAGTTAAAATGAAATATTCCGCTAACTGCTTTGTTTGAAGTATGTTATTCCATAAGGATTTCACTGTTCCAGTAGCTGTTTCTTTCTGTAATACTTTCTTGTCATGAGTCCCATCTTTTTGTCTGGGCCAATCAATGATGTTTCCTTGTTTAAAGTCCTGGAAGTCTCTTGCAGGCTTTTTATATTTTTTTAATTTAGTGTCATAAGCATCTAGGCTACTTTGCAGTGTTTCTAACCTGAAAATACAGAGTCAGATAACTCCATAGCGTCTAGGTCATGCTGCTTTCTTTTAAACAAATCAGCTGTTTAGTCCACTATAGGCTTAAAACATTCTATAAGTAGCCTAATATATTGGAAATTAATTTCCAAATTTATAGCCTGCCATCGAGCAAAAAGGTCAGAGTAAGTATTGCCATATGTTGGCATACATTTAAGTCTTAGACCTCTTGGAATTATTTGTGGGTGCATGCAGGCTTCTAAATAAAACTGTTGCCATTGCAGTCTTTTACGTCAGTAGGCTGCATGCTCTACTTCTAAGAATATGGCATCAAAATCTTCAGCAGACTCATTCTCTTCATTTAAGTGACTCATTTCTGGATCTAGTTTTAATGATATTAAAGGATTACCTTGGGGGGAGGGTACGTCCAATTCTGCACATGTTTACGGGAATAGGCATTTTGATTTCACCATTTTAATATTTTGATATCTTGATGTTTCAACATTGTACATTATCAGTGCCAGCTATGCAATAAATAGCACACTTGTCTTTGGTGCAGAATGCTGTGGGTTCTATTCCTACAGCAGGTAGGTGCTAGAATCTTGAGTATGCTGTCTTTCATACTTGATGTTAAACTGAGGCCCCATCTGCTTCAGTTGTTGATAGTTCCAGTGAATGAAAAAAATTCCATGTCACCTACTAAAAAGAGTAATGGTCCTTTATTTAACACAACATAAAAGACATTATTTACTTATTTCCATATTTATAAAATGTACATACGTGCCATGTACGTATATACATATTTCTTTTTTTTACTATTTAACATTTTTCTTATACCATCTAATTGTTCACAATGTATCTGCCAAAATCTATTTCACATTAAACAAAATTTAATTCAGTCTTTCATTCCAAACAATCTATATTACATAAAATAAACTATCTACTCTTCTCACACATTCTTTCGTCTTGTCCTTATAATATCAAGGCACTATCAAATTGATATCTACATTGTTCACGTCATTAAATAGTCTCAAAAAAATTTTCCTCACTTAAATTTTTACAGTGCATCATCACTCTTTTCCACAAAATGAACACACCCTTTCAACTTTCTTTTTATATTGTACATTCCTATTTGCTGGAATTGCATATATTACCAATCTCCATAGAAAATCTTAGTACTTTGCTGTCTTGGCAAACCACTTTTTCCTTATATTAATGGCTTTAATCAATTCTTTTGGTAAATTCTCACATGGGTTTACATACTAATATTGTTTCATCATTTTATTACACACCATCCTTCTATCTCTCTCTGTAGCTTTAAGTTTTATTTTCCATGTTAGTATTTTTTCTTGATAATTTTTAATTTCTATATTTACATATTCCTTTACTCTTTTTCTTATTCTTATCATCTTCCAGAAACTTCTATACTTGAATTTAAACATCCTCACTATTAATTTCTGAGTATTTTCCTTTACCTTCTTTAATACTTTATACAAGATTAAAGAAGCAGAACAAACGACTGGATTTAGTAACCCCAATATCATTCATCTTTATTAATATAGAAAACATTTATTTTCACTGGGTTTAATCTTGAATCCCATATGAAAGAAAACACCGTTTGCATGATTTCTTTTTCATATTTATTCTGGGATCATATAAATCCAGCCACTGAGGATGCACAAGCCAGTGCATTTCTTTGTGCCGGTCCCAAGCCCGGATAAATGGAGAGGGTTGCATCAGGAAGGGCATCCGGTGTAAAATTTTGCCAAAGGATACATGCGGACAACAGTACAGATATACATACCGGATCAGTCGAGGCTCGGGTTAACAATGACTGCCACCAGTACTGTTAACCAACAGAGTGCTGGTGGAAATTGGGCTACTGTTGGCCGAAGGAGGAGGAGAAGATGGGGAAGGCATGCCCGAAGGCAGGTAAAGGCTAGGACTGTGGTAGTGAGGTTCAGAACTTTGAATGTTGGCAGTATGATTGGTATAGGGAGAGAGCTAGCTGATATGATGGACAGAAGGAACATTGGTATATTGTGTGCGCAAGAGACCAGATGGAAGGGGAGCAAGGCTAGGTGTATCGGAGGCAGGTTTAGATTGTTTTATCATGGTGTTTTGGAGGTGAAAAGAGTGTCAGATAGAGTGATGTTTATGAAGCTGGAAATTAATGGTGTAATGATGAATGTTGTTAGTGCATATGCTCCACAAGTTGGGTGTGCGATGGATGAGAAAGAAAAATTTTGGAGTGAGTTGGATGAAGTGGTGATGACTGTACCCAAGGGTGAGAGAGTGGTGATTGGAGCAGATTTCAATGGGCATGTTGGTGAAGGGAACAGAGGGGATGAGGAAGTGATGGGTAGGTATGGTGTTAAGCAAATGAATGCAGAAAGGCAGATGGTAGTGGATTTTGTGAAAAGGATGGACATGGCTGTGGTGAATACATATTTTAACAAGAGGGAGAAGCATAGGGTGACATACAAGAGTGGAAGGAGAGGCACACAGGTGGATTATATCTTATGTAGAAGGGCCAGTTTGAAGGAGATTGGAGACTGTAAAGTGGTGGCAGGGGAAAGTGTAGTTACGCAGCATAGGATGGCAGTTTGCAAGATGACATTGGTGATAAAAAAGAGGAGGAGAAGTGTGAGGGCAGCACCAAGGATCAAGTGGAAACTGAAAAAGGGTAATTGTGAGGTGGAGTTCAGGGAAGAGTTAAGACAGGCACTGGGTGGCAGTGAAGAGTTACCTTATAGCTGGGTAACTACAGCAGAGATAGTAAGGGAGATGGCTAGAAAGGTGCTAGTGTGACATCTGGAAAGAGGAAGGAGGACAAGGAGGACAAGGAGACCTGGTGGTGGAATGAGGAAGTACAGGAGAGTATACAGCGAAAGAGGTTGGCCTAAACAGTAATGTCTTATTTTCTCCTCAATTTCTTTTGTATATTTCTTTTTCCACATCAAAATACTCTCTTGTATTAACCTCTAAATTCCCGAATACATTTTTATACATTTCCCATGCGTCACTTTGTCATCCTTTCTTACATCATCCTACTAATAAAAGAACAGTTTTTAAACTTTTGAAAATCAGTCCACCATTTAGACATTTTTATAGAAGTCTTTCATTATTATATGATCCTTCCATAACTGCAATATTTCCCACTCTGCAACTTATTCTTGTATTCTCCTTCCTATTTTAATATATTCCCTTTCTTCCATCACCTCCATCCTTATTGCTAAATGGTTTGAAAAACATGTCACAACTGTATAACCATTTACTACCCCTAAGCCTTCTAATAATATAAAATAATCAATTTCAGATTCAACAGTTACTCTTCTGTATGTCCATTGACTTTTATTCCACAAAGCTAATTCACTACATTTTAGCACTTCCATTCTTTTTAAATCATTCCTTTCTTTTTATATTTTCCCCTTGTAATTATAGATTCATGTTAACTACCGCATAATCAAATATTTGATGAAAAGAATTTATCTCTTACCTTGATGAGAAAGACTAAGTATTTCTTCCCCTCACTTTTTATGGTGCTCCCATCCTTACTAACCTTCAGGCATATCATAACAAAGCTGCTTAATTTACAGCAAATAAATCTTTCAGAACCCATCACTGTATAGCACTTAAAAGCCTAAATTGGTTAAAACTCCCCCATCAACTAACATATACACAGCTTCTTACCACCTATAAAATTATCCAGAATCCAGCTGCTTATCCAACACTAAATAATATTCTAAATAACTATGTTCCCCTTTAGTTATTACAATCCAAAGACTACTGTCTGTCTATAAAACTATCACATTTTCTGGGCATTGTCTGTACTCACACATTGTTGCTAAGGCCTAGAACTCCTTATCTCTGTCCATCAGGTCAATACCCCCCTCCATCATTCAAAACTATTTTGAAAGACTTCCTAGCTAAAAGCTGTCTCTGTTCTGTTCAACACTAGGATAAACTATAGCCCTATATGTGAACAAATACTGTTCATTCCTTACATCTCCTTGTTCTCACTCCTTCACTCACTTCCTTACTTCGATCAATTTCTTTCCCCTGGCTTTCTTTCTAAATACACCATAGCCCTACTTTACTCTAACTTTCTGTTGCAATTCCTGTATTATACTAACTTACTTTAAATTTCTGGCTAAAATTTCTCTAACTATTAAATCATTGTCATATAGCTTGTATCTATTCTTAACCAATGTTTTCATATTATGGCTAATTTGGTATAATTATTTAAACAGTAGTTTATTTTTGCATTATTTTTAAAGGCTGAAAAATTATTGTTCTTAAAAAGTTTGTAATAAACTGCAGCTTTTCTCCCTGAGTCTTTGCGGAAAAAAAGTCTCCTAGTCAGTGGTCAATAAAGAAATAATAGTTATATATTGCATATAATGCTATAAATCTATAAACATGTTCTATCCACATCACACCCACAACAGTTAACCTTCCCATCCTTACTTTACGTCTAGTTTTGTCACTGTTTTTTCTTTTTATATACAATGCAGACACTCCACAACAATGCTCACTTCCTAAGTTCCATATTATATTTGCACCCTACAATCTTTCTGTTTGCAGTCTTTCTTCTCTTGTCAGAAATCTTACATCCTCCAAGAGAAAAACATCCACATCACATTTAGTACACCATTTCACTATACCTACCCTTCCTACAGTGTTAATAATACACTTCACATTTACTGAAAACATTCTAAAATTGTTGCTTTTCCTTCTTTTTGAGTTTAGTTATTACCCCTGAAGAGCAGCTGGTTAGTGTGCACCCTAGGTTCTGTGCCTAGTCCTCGGTTACTATCTCTCGTCCTGCTGGATAAGCCTTTAAAAATGCTTGAGGAGAGGTAACCAGTGGGGAAGGCTCTTGTGAATAGCCTTTGAAAAAGGCTGTGGTTTGTGGCCTTTAAAAAGACCTATTAGTGGATAGCCTTTAAACTAGTCCTTTGAGGAACAGCCTTTAAAAAAGTTGTGGGGTCCCTTTGACAGGCTCTGGAAATAGCCTATTGCAATATTAAGTAGCCACCAAGAAGGCTACCTCAACAAACCCTCCGTCCAGCCTTAAGAAAGGCTTATTGTGGCAAGCCTTAAAAAAGCTGTTGTGGAAAGCCTTAAAAAAGGCTATTGTGAGAAGCCTTTGAAAAGACTAAAGAGACCCTTCTTTACAGCCTTAAGAAAGACACAATCTTTTGTGTAGCCTTTGGAAAGGCTTGACTTCCAGCTAAAGTTCAGAAACCAGTTGATAACACACACTCAGATCTACAAAAAGACAAAAACATAAACAAATACAGGCGTAATCTAAAAATCACTCAGTCACCGATCTTCAAGAGTTAAGGACGTTTATTCCAGCCATCAAAGTGCAGTTTCAGACATGTATATTTCTGCCTTCTTATGTCATCTGACTTAGTTTCTTCATGTTTTTCCCTGAGGTTCCCCTTTGAAAATGGGCTTTGCCAGTACAAGTAATCTGGTAAAGAAAATATAAATGCAATAAGCATTTAACTTAAATAAAAATGCCTACTGTGCAGTCTGCAATGTTTCTTGCTGTATAACTGTCACTATAAGCAAGTGAGCATGACTTTCTCATTGGTGTAGTATGCTTAGGGTTGACACCTTTTCAAATGGCCAAAGCGGGACATTTTTGGGACACACATCAGATTTTACAGGCTGACACATACTGACAGTCAGTACAAAGGATAGAACTTTACTTTTTTGCCTAAATAAAAGCTTATTCTTGTAGCAGTTTAGTTGCTTATTCTGTTTCTTGTAACATTTAGGCATTTTAGATACAGAAATAACTATTTTATGCAACTATTACATACAATATGGGACATAATTATGTCCTACAATCTCAGGACATTTGCCATTTTTAATATTTCTGGTCAGGACACAACTGCCCAAAGAGGGACTGTCCCTTGCAAAGTGGGACAGGTGGTAACCCTAAGTATGCTGGACTGTACATAATGACAGCAAAACTGTGAGCTATTTCTATTAACCTGCTATTCATGATGAATTCAGACAGGAAGTTATTCTGCTTTATATCTATACTTGCTAAACGTAATTAATAACAGTCTAAAATAATGATCCTGAGAAGCATATATTGGGTACCCACAGAGATAAGCTGTCACTGATTTCTGTACCACAGTGCAGTACTTTATCATCTTGTGATGATAAGCATTAGCATTGCTAGGTGCATGTATAAGTTAGCAGTTGTATATGTGTTTGCACTAGTGCAGGCCACTGTCTGTCTATACTGTCACAGGTTGTAGGTCTACATGTAGCAGCATAACAGGTTACAAGTGAAATGTAATATTAAAATAGAAATCAAAAAGAAGCTCATGACTTGGGTGGGTATTTGTTTTACTAAATGACGGACAAGAATTACTAGCTAATGAGTTATTAGCAAAACTAATTAGCAAAGTGAGTATGTTAAGTCCATCAAACATGGTTAAAATAAAAACAAAAAACTTTTTTTAATATAAAGCATGATGTTTATGAGAATACGCCACACAGTTTCATTGTACTCAAAGCAATTATCCAAACTGCCCTTCTAATTTTATTTATAAGTTACTCTAGGGCATGGAATGCATACTGGCCATCAATATTCTTCAACTGTTTATTATTTAACACTTCAATAGTTAAACCTTTGATGTGTTCTGAAATATGCACTTTAAGCTGTCATTTTGTATCTTCTGCATAAGAAGATTACCGGCTATAGCAAGCCAGGTATCCAGTGCCGTCTGATGTAGATGTTACAAAGCTGGTAAAATATTATACTGCTTCAGTGACCGGGTGTCTGAATGAAATTGCTTCAGTAATATGCTGCTACTCAGTATAACTTCAACGATCTATAATCCCTTGCTTATTATTATTCAGTGCAAGCATTTTTAACAAAATTCATAACTAAACTTCCCTACAGTTTGCACTTATGCAATATATAATCTTATCACCCTCACCATGAGCAAGGTATTAATGAGATCCCTTAAAAGATATGCAGTTTGATTTCAAGCCATTGCAAACTTCACCACTGTTAACTGTGCACTCATTAATAAACAGACACTTTATGTTTTGATTTTTCTGTTTGAAATTTATTATGTTATAGTGGTATTTATATTATCATTATTGTTAGTATTCATAAATGCTCCACATTTTTAAATACGGCTTTGATTTAGTACCAAGATTATAATAGCTGTTACTTTTTTTAAAATATGACTGTAATATTGTAAAAAGTGTTATAGACTGCCGTGGTGGTATGGCGGTAACGTTGTTACCTCACAGCAAGAGGTTCTCCCGTTCGATTCTCGGCTTGGCTTGGGAGTGCCTTCTGTATGGAGTCTGCATGCCCTCCCCACGGTTGGGTAGCGTTCGAAAGACGTGTGCGTAAATGGGCATGCCTTCGTTGAAGGTTGGGCGTCGAGCTGGCACCTCAGCGTTTCGTAAAAAATCTACTGCCAATCATTAGCAGACCGGAGTTCTGCTGTGGCGACCCCTTACTGGGAAAAAGCAGAAAGACAAACAACATTGTAAAAAGTGTTATCATATCCTTGACAGACCCGCGGTGGTGGTGCTGTGGTAGCGTTGTCGCCTCACAGTAAGACGCTGTCCGGTTCGATTCTCAGCTAGAGCATGTTCTGCATGGAGACATGCGTGTATGGGTGTCAGGGCTGGTAACTTGGCACGTAAAAATCAACTACCAATCATTAGCAGACCGGAGTTCCGCTGTGGCGACCCCTAACCGGGAAAATCTGAAAGACACAAAGACACATATGCTTGACAACAGAAGCTTGCCAAGCTTATAAAGCTGAATGTCATATGTTTGATGATCAGTTGTATTCTTAGTTGCTCAAAAATATATGCCCCTTTGGAGTGTTTTTGCTTGACATGAGGCAACTGATTACTGCTGTTACACTGTAAAACACACAAAACAGTGATTTATATATGTAAACATGAGTGCAAGTGCCTGTTGTAATACAATTTAACTTCCAAATATGAGCCTTAACTTATTTACATTTTTTAAAATAAAGTTTAATATGTGTTCCTACTTCATACCTTTATACAGAAGGAAGATAATATCAATCATATACAACCCTTAAAGTATAAGACAACTGTGGAAATATAAAATGCATACATTGTTTCTTGTTACCATCACACCTTATAAGCATTATTAACATAGCTTACTGCCAAAGCAGCAAACCTCTCCGTCATGCATTTTAGCCATAAAATATATTATTAACAAACACAGTTTTCTAAAACTAACTCCAACAGAGAAGCAAAGCCTGGCTGATAAATTCAGCTCCAACTTTACTCATCTCCCCCTCAACCCTCCTTCAAGAAATATTATCAAATGTAACTCCCCCTACTATCACTAGGGAACAGGTCCTTAATGCTCTTTCTAAGACGAAAAACACTGCATCAATGGGCCCAGACAATATCCCAGGATGCCTTCTAAATAGCAAGAAACATGACCTATCAGGGCCTCTGGAATTACTATTTAACTGTAGCCTCCAAACAGGCTTCATGCCTCATGAATGGAGAAAGGCATCGGTCATCCCTCTGCACAAAGGTGGGCCATCTACAGACCCTGGAAACTACAGACCCATAGGTCTCACTAGTCTTATATGCAAAGCCACGGAAGGAATTATCATGGAGATGATCAATAGAGATACAGTAAACCTCCAGTCACTGGAGCCAACCCAGTTTGGTTTTGTCAAGGGCAGATCATCCCTACTTAACCTGGTGGACTTCTTTGAGAAGGTCACTAAAGCAATGGATGAGGGCAAAATCATTCACACTGCCTACCTTGACCTGGCCAAGGCATTTGACACAATACCCCACTCGGGCATTATTGACAAACTCAAGAGGTTAGGTGCAAACCTGTATGTCACCCAGTGGATAGCCAACTAACTCACAGACAGGACCCAGAAAGTTAGAATTGGGGAGCCCCAATATATAAAGAGGCCAGTCACAAGTGGAGTCCCTCAGGTATTTGTCCTTGGACCACTCCTTTTTGGCATTTACTTCTCAGAAGTCAAGGCCAATGTCAGTGGTCTCTGGCCGACTAAGTTTGCAGATGATTGCAAGTTAGGAGCTGTCATTGAATCTCACACTGACACAAATATTCTCCAGGAGGGGCTGACACAGATGAATAACTGGTGTCAGAGCCATGGACTAAAACTAAATGCCAAGAAATGCATAGTAGTGTCCTTTGGGAAGTCATCCATTCCTGGTAACTATCATAGTGACAACACATCCCTTATAGTTGACCCAGTAGTCAGGGACTTATGGACACACATAGATAGTAATCTAGCCTTTGATCATCACGTGTCTACAGTGGTGAGGAAATCATTCTATGTAGTGCAACTTATAAGCAAAGATATGGCATCTAGGTCCAAGGAAGTCATTATTCCACTGTATTTGGCATTCATCAGACCTGTCATTGAGTACAATGCCCCCTTCGTTATGTACCTAACCAGGCATATTCAACAACTGGAATGTCTACAGAGGTTCCTCACTAAAAGAATACAGGGTTTAAGTAATATGTGCTATGCAGACAGCCTCAAGGCCCTATCCCTGTATCCTGTCTCCTACAGCTTTTGAGGGGAGAACTATGCCTGGTATACAGGGCATTATCAGAAATCACTCTGATGGATCTCCTGCATATCCACAAAACAAACAGTACCAGAATTACCTGTTCTAAAGACTTAAACCTTGAATGCGATTATAAATAGTACCTGCTGGAAAGATAGGTATGTATCCCAGATACTACCCCGTCTATTGAACAGGTTCCCTATCCATGTGAACCAGAGTTCCTCCCTAATCTAATTCAAGTGGAACTTGGGAAATTGGATGGGAAAGCGGAAATTCACCCTGGTTTGGCACCTATGTCTCTAATGCAAATAGGTAACCTGTAAATAATTCAGCTCCCAGGCCTATGCTTACACTTATCAAGGGTATCAGAACTTGTCAGAGATTTGGGATGCATGGCTAGGCTTAAAAAGGGCCTTGTGGTCGTTGGCCTAGTAAACACCTATGAACCTATGAACCTATGCTGTAGAGTTTGTAAGAAGTAACATGTAGCACAGTCTACAAATAAATGCCAAATGATGGAAAGTAACTAGCTGGATGACTCTTTAACACACAGTTGAGGAAAAAAAAGATACAATTTGGAATTAACTGCAATCCAAATGAAAAAAAATAGGAATAAAGTCCTCTGGATATTTAATGTATTTTATATGTAAAGATAGAAATTCTATGATAATAGACTCAGTAACATATCTGTTTGAGGGTAATATTTAGAATTAAGCATCCATGTTTTTAATTGTTTGAAAAGGGAACTGATTTTAAGGAGACAACTTTCGGCCAAACCACAGCAGTGAATTAAAATGCAAGCAGTAAACTATAGATAAATACATATGCAGAGGCATTAACTTCTTACAGAGCAGCAAGACAGACTGGCTGATAGGTGCATTATGACATATGCTATGAAAAGAAAAGATTGCAGTTTAAACATGGTTCATATTCAACAATGCATATACCTGTTTCTTTAAGTGCTTTCTTATTTGTTAAATACTATTAAGCAAGATGTTCAAATAATGGTTAAATCTTGACACGTGTTTTTCATTGTTCTTGAGGAATCTCTTTGGAAATATATTAAAAATGGAAAGATTTTACCTAATGTTTATGGATGCCTGCAATGATTTTCTAAAGATGATTAAAAATCTTATCTTTAAAATGTAATCTGATTTGATGGGCTGAAACATTATCTTAAAAATCGTATTCAAAATGAAACGCTGTGCAACAATGGCCAATGAAGTAAAGTTCTCTTGGAGAATAGGTAGTGTGGTTAAATGATATAAAACTTAAAAGTGCAACATATATAGCAAAAAACTTGCATACATTTCCAGTACTTAAATTAAATACACTTACAAGATATTCACGCTGTGAATGCAGTTATACCATAGCAAAATTATGGCTCCAAAGTATCCAGTCTTATGATGGCTTCAAAGTATCCAATCTTTTTGGTCTGATATACAAAGTATCCACACTGAAGATGTAGTAGTTGCTATGTGACTGTGATGAACTGTGATAGCAGCTTAACCAGTCTAACAGATCAAATAAAAGCTTCTAGCTTTAATGGCAGTTAAAATCTTTTTATTGTAGGAAAAGTTAAAATCTTCATGTCAAGTTAAAATTTTGACGTAGAATAAAACAGTCCCTATCATCATCATTATCTTAAAAATTAGATGATGATTCAGGGAAGGAGCAGAGATATACAAGGAAGCAACAACAGAGTTGTCAGACTTTGTATGACAAACTATGTATAGTAAGTATATCTCTGAATGATATATAGTCATTTATCACCCTGAGGAATGTGGTAGATGGTCCTGAAGAATTTGATGCTTGATGTGACATTCTGAGATATTGCCACTCGTACCAGAAGAAGTAAGACAGTGCATATGTGGCATATACCAGCATGGCTGGCTGAAGTTTTGTAAATAGTCTTGTGTCATTTGACTGTCACATTGATTTGAACCACTGCTTGTATTAAAAATGTATTTGCAAAAGTTGCTTATGTTAAAAATACTGCAACAGAATCTTAAGAGTTCTGAATGTGTACTGTGCCAGTCAGGTGACTAGATGTGATGGATTCTATAACCGGCTGGAGGACGGAACTCTGGCAGCAGCAGTTTGTTGTTTGTTTTTATTTTTGTTTTTCTTTGGAATCTGATATAGAAGATCTGTGTCAGTTATCACAGTTCATTTGTTAGTTGAGTAGTTGTTAGTTGTACAGTTCAGTCAGAGTGTAGTATCTCATCTTGCCCTGTGTAAGTGAGCATCTCAGCAGTACAACTTGCCTTATGATACTAAGTGAGTTAACTAGGGACAGTTTCTCTTTAGTTCAGTTAGAAAAGTACAATGAGATTGAATGTTATTTCTTTTTCTTGCATCTGTGAGATTCTATCTATCTTGTTATTTTTATATTTCCTGTGACTGAAAACTCTGTTGTTTATTGTAACTAAATATTAAGTATTCTTCTGTTCTCTATCTTATTATCCGTTATTAAATATTTTTATACTTTTCATTGTGGCTGGTCTTTTATAGAATACTTTTAACATCTTGAGAGTATTTGTGCTTATTTTAGCGACACTGTGGCCATTCCAAAAAGCCTTACTGCTTTGGTCACACTATACCATTTATACTGTAGTCTAGAGAGAGGCGACACAGCTGTTGAATCTGTGTCAGCCTTTCCCAGGTGTGTGTGTGTGTGTGTGTGTGTGTGTGTGTGTGTGTGTGTGTGTGTGTGTGTGTGTGTGTGTGTGTGTGTGTGTGTGTGTGTGTGTGCGCGCGCGTGTGTGTGTCTGTGTGAAAAATCAGATATTCAAGTGTATGTGTTAGATACTTGGACCTGGGTAACAGTGCTCCAAGGTGGGTTTTGCTTGAGATTTGGAGAGAGACAGACACTCCTGTCCTAGTGGACCATGTTCCCTGTGTGTTCTTGGGGAAAACTGTGTTTGATGCAGAGAGCTGCATTTGAAAATATTGTGTAACTTTATTCCTGTTTTAGTGACAGTCTCTCACTGGTATCAGTGTTGAGGATTGAGACTTCTTGATTATTGGCCCCGGGTAAAGAGGATTCATCACATATTGGTGTCATAGTGGTGGGATTTTTATTGAACTTCAGTAGCTTGTAAGCAGTTGTTATTGTAGGTGTGTGTACTCTCAAAAGCTACAAGGTAAACATTCAGAGTTTCAGTTTCACAAGTTTTATTTATTTTTGTTAGTTTAGTTTGGGAAAACAGGCAAAGATGTCAGCAGAGGATTATAACAAGTTGACAAAGAACCACTTGGTAAAGGTGTGTGAAGCTAAAGGACTGGAGCATGCCAATCTCACTAGAGAGAATATGATTTCAGTCTTATTCACAGCTGTAGCATGGTCCAGCAACCAGGGAAACAGCAACTCTGGTGATGGGGATGTGCAGCCTTCAGAAACAGGACAGTTCACTTTTTCCTCAGAATAATTAAAAATCCATCTGGAGATAGAGAGACTTGAACTGGAGGCAAAACATTTGGAGGCTGAAGAAAATGAGATTGAAGAGAGACTGTGGCATTTGAAGGCTTATGAAAAGGAGAAGCAGTTTCTGAATGAACTGTAGGCCAAACATTTGGAGGCTGAAGAAAAGGAGAAGCAGTTTCCTCATGAGCGAGAAATGCTGACCCTTCATCAGAGTCATGGAGGTATTGGGTAAAGTAATAACTGGATCTCAGAAGCAATAAAGGTCAGTAAATTTATTCCACAATTTGCAAAGGTGGTGACTTTGATAGTTTTATTCATATATTTGAAAGAGTATGTAAATAGTATAATGTAGACCAAAAGCACTGGGCATGGTTCCTGACCCCTTACTCCATGGCAAAGCTGGGGAAGTGGGTGTCGAGTCCCCACTTTTGAAAGTCTGGCAGACCTTTTGATGAGGGAACAAACCCTTAACATTTTATCTGAGGACATGAGAATCTGGTTGGCAGACCGAGAATGTAACATTGCAGATAAGCTGGGGATAAAAGGGGATCTCTACTTAGCAATCAGAGCATCATTGCATAAGAAGGAGATACCCAGTGCTGCACATGAATATAAGGGAACCCATGATGGGCAGCCTAAATCACCTAAACAGAGCCTACCGGTAACAGGGGATGTTCACAGCCAGGATCAGTGATAAGATGTTTTAAATGTAATCAGAGGGGCCAGGTAGCATAAAAAGGTGAGGGATCCAGCAAATGTGAATAACATCATGCCAGTAGTAAATTGCCTGGAGATAACAAAGTTACCAAACTATCACCGGAGTTTGTCTCCTATCTTAGTGGATGGAAGACAGGCCATTGCTAAGAGAGACACAGCTTCTGACATAACCATTGTGAAGCCTGCAGTGGTTAAAGAAGAACTGTACTTGCTTGGGCAGTCCACACTGGTTAGAACTTTAGGAGGGACCACATTCCAAATACCTTTGGCCCAAATTCACTTTGACTAGGAGAGTGGAAAAGGGAACAAGCAGGTAGGTGTGTTTGAGGATATCCCTGCAAATGTCTTAATGGGGAATTATTTTGATAATGTAGTACATTCTGTGCATGCAATTACATGGCTTAGAGACAGACGGGTAGGTCTAGTCGCCTGGAGGGGGGGGGGGACCCAGACAGACCCCATGGCTGAAACTGGGGCTGGTGATGTGGTTATTTCAGGGAGGGAGCTGCCTTGTAGCAGTGAACCTGGAAGTGAACCACAACTGCAGGTAGGTACTGATGTTCCCTTGGGCCAAGTGACTGCAAGGACAGAGGTGAGTGGTAGTACCTAGGTTGTCAGTGAGGCACCACTGTCAGAAGATACTAGGTTTCCTGTGGAAGTAAGCTTGGAGGAGTTACAAAGATATTGTTGAGACAGGCTCATATTTAGGATCCTACTTTACGAGGCTTGAGGGAGGCAGCTAAAGAGGCACCTGATGCTCAAAGGAAAGGGGAGTCTGTATACTGGAACAAAGGGTTACTCCACAGAGAGTGGAACCCAGAGGGAGGATTAGAGGGTGAGGTAATACAACAGTTGGTAGTGCCCAGAGCCTAGCATCTGGCACTTCTAGCCATACTTATGACATTCATTTTGCAGGTCATATGGGGATAAAGTGTACCAAGAGACATATTATGCAGAGCTTCTATTGGCCTGGGACTGCAAGGGATGTAACAGGGTACTGCAGGACCTGTGAGCAGTGCCAAAAGGTAAGCAGGGAAGTAGACAAGGCCAAAGCTCTGCCAATGCCTTCGTCTGTGATTGAAGAGCTGTTTCAGAGGGTAGCTATGGATATTGTGGGGCCTCTGAATACCCCAAGTTCTACAGGGAAGTATAACCTGGTGGTATTAGATTATGCTAGTAGATGTCCTGAGGTAGAGGCTCTACACTCCATTGAGGCAGAGAAGATGGCAAATGCTTTGTTAGAGATTTCCAGCAGGGTAGGTTTCCCAAGAGAAATATTAACTGAGGTGCTAATTTTATGCCAGACCTACTGGCTTGTCTGTGGAATCATTGTGGGGTGAAGCACCTAAAGACCATCCCATACCATTCCCAGACTAATGGTCTTCTGGAGAGGTTAAACTCTACACTAAAGACCAGACCAGTTTAGGAGAGATGGACAAATATTTGCCCCATCTACTGTTTGCATACAGAGAGGTACCCCAGGAATCCATAGGTTTTTCACCCTTTGAGTTACTGTATGGGCATAGAGTGAGGGGAGCTTTAGATTTGATTCATGATGTAAAGGAGGGTAAGTCTGAATCCACAAGGAATCTGTTGTGGCATATGTCCTAAACCTCAGGACAAGGCTTAGGAACCTCATGGTTTTGGCCCAGGAGAACTGGGCAGCAACCCAACAGCAGAAAAAGGTTTGGTATGACAGGGAGGCTTGAGCCTAAGAGTATGCTGTGAGACAACAGGTTATGGTGCTCATTCCTGTCAGACACAATAAGCTGCAGGCAGCTTGAGAGGGACCCTTTGAAGTGGTAAGGAAGGTCAATAATGTGAAATACATGGTAAACCTGATAAGCAGAAGTTAGGGGCACAAATTGTACTATGTTAACATAATGAAGCCTCAGCATGTCATGAAGATCCTGGGCAGACTGCAAAGGGTAGGGTTGACCATTAAGCCCAGTAAGTAACCTGCTAAGGTGGAAGCTATTCAGGTGTGGCCTGCCCCTGTTAACAAAAAGCAAGAGAGAGGGCATTCTTGGGAACATCAAGGTACTATAGAAAGTTAATTTCCAATTATAGTACAGCAGCTGCTCCCCTCACATATTTGACAAGGAAAAACAGACCAGATAAGGTAGTGTGGACCCTAGCCTGCAAGCAGGCATTCCAAAAGCTTAAAGGGGCTTTGGGAGGACCCCGTATATTAGCCAGTTTGGATTACAGCAATGCCAATACAGATGGATTCTCAAGTCAGGGTATAGGTTGTTGTGTTCCCAGACAAACCCATTTCTCTCAAGCAACATTTTTCCAGGGTCACTTTAAAAACTAGCTTGAGTCTTCAAAACAGTGGTAGAGATGTGATGTTGTGAGATGTCGCCAGCTGTAGCAGGAGAAGTAAGACAGTGCATGTGTAGCATATGCCAGCATGACTGGCTGAAGCTTTTTACATAGTCTTGTGTTATTTGACTGTCACATTGATTTGTACAGCTGCTTCTATTAAAAATGTATTTGTAAAAGTTGCTTATGTTAAAAATGCTGCAACAGAATCTTAACAGAGTTCTGAAGATGAATTGTGCCAGTCGGGTGACTAGATATGATGTCATTCTATAACCAGTTGAAGGGCGGAGCTCTGGCAGCAGCAGTTTGTTTTTGTTTTGCTTTGGAATCTGATATAAAAGATCTATGTCAGTTATGCCAGTTCAGTTGTTAGTTGAATAGTTGTTAGTTGAAAATTACAGTCAGTGTGTAGTATCTCATCTTGCTTTGTGGAAGTGAGCATCCCAGCAGTACAGTGACATTATTTTAGCATTATTTCTTTTTCTGTATCTGTGAGATTCTGTCTAACTGTGTTATTTTTATATTTCTGAAATATAACATAGACTGAAAACTCTCTTTTTTATTGTAAATATTAAGTATTCTCCTGTTTTCTATTTTACTATCCAGTATTAAATATTTTCATTGTGGCTGGTCTTTTAGAGAATACTTTTAACATCTTGAGAGTACTTGTGCTAATTTTAGTTACACTGTGGTCACTCTGAAAAGCTTTACTGCTTCGGTACACTCTTCCATTTATATCAGTATTAATTTAAAGCAGTATAATTGGTCACCTTTTGTAAGAGATTTAGAGTATCTGGCTGGTGGCAGCAATCTACCTTGTAGTCAGCCTTTCCTAGTTGTGCGCGCGTTTGTGTGTGTGTGTGTGTGTGTGTGACTGTGGAACCAGATATTCAAGTGTGTGTATCAGACACTTGAAAATGGGACACAGTGCTTCAAGGTGGATCTTGTTTGAAATCTGGAAAGACAAGGAGACCAGTCGCAGTGGAGCATGTCCTATGTGTGCTCTTGGGGGAAACTGTTTCATGCAGAGAGCTGCATTTGAAAATACTGTGTAAATCTATTCCTGCTTATAGCGACTGCATCTCACCGGTGTCAGTGGTGAGGATTGAGACTGTTTGATTACTATCCTGGGTAAAGAGAGGGCTTGTCACACTCATATCTTGGAAAGCATTTAACAGGGTGACATATTCTATCACAACAGGTTTTATGGTATATATGAAAATTACAGATGCAGTCATCATTGCTATCATCATATATTTATTCAAGGAATCATGCATTGTTTTCTATTAATGTTCCGGTAGATACAATTCAAAGCTGTAAATTACATGTCATAACTATGCATTTGATATGATTTTCAGGCTGAGTGGACATAAATATATACATAAGAGGACATGTTCCAGTTGAGAAACAAAGTAATTCAGTGTGTTAGTGGTCTCTAAAAAAGAAGCTTAAAGAAATTAAGAATATTTCACTTTTATGGAATGTGTCCTTAATTTAGCACTTGGTGCTGATTATTTCTGAAAATGTATATTCAGAGTAACTTATCCATGGATTATTTAGTAATTTCCAAAGTTAGACACAAGTTGATGGAAAGTTACCTAACAGGGTTTCTCAAATTTAAAAAGTAGCATGCCATTAGAAGAGAAAAATACCTTGAGATATCAGTGTTTAATGTAAAATGAATTTAAAAGTTAAGGGGCCAAAGACAGAGACTTGTGAATTAACTGGAAGACCAAGTCAAGCTATGTAATACGCAGATCCAGAAATATTCAATTGATAGGACATCACTGAAATATAGAGTGCTTTCAGCCCAAGTTCTTTACTCTTTCTAGCATGATGGTGAGAACAAAAAGCTTTTTTCATGCCATTATATATCAACCTTTATATCATGCATTTATCAACATTCATAAAAATACTGCTAATACTGGATAGACAGGCACTGTTAATATTGTATCTTGTGTAAAAAGCAGTATGTTTATCATACCAGTCTAGAAAACTGTAAATGCTTCATAATTATGGTAGGAACTCTAATGTAGGTGGAAGGACAGAGACGGATCACATGATTGCTTCAAAGTTCTGGAGTGGAGCCATTGTTAATAGAGACATGTATACTGTCTATTAATGATACTGCCGAAGTATGAAGGACAGAGTTTAAGCATTTCTCACTTTTATTCGAGTAATGAGTTATCTCAAGACCCAATAGCAATACATTTGTATCTGGTGGCAAAAAAGCTATATTTCCTGATTTTGTTTTAATTTTAAAAATTACTAAGCTATGTTATAAAGTTAAATTCTACACTTCTCTGACTTGGAATTAGTTGTGGGTTAAAGTTGCTTTATTAACAATAGTATTTTAATACAAAGATTAATGTGAGTGAATAATGTATTATGATAAAGTAAAAGTAGAAGTGACTCCTCTACACTGTTTTGAACAATAATATGCCATGGCTAGGTAATCTATGACGTTTTATAGTTTGTAGTTAAGGAATGTTAAGTATTACATTACTTTAAGAATGAAGACAGATACAGTTCTTTCTCTCTTTCAGTGGCTTTTATTAACTAACAGTACACACGTGCGGGAGTCTCATGGAAAGCACCAGGGAGACTCCCAGAACAAAAGACTAAACAAGCTTAAATACCGGTGATATTGCTGACAGTACACAAATATAAAACTGAACCAATTAGATCATTACACAGGGCAATTAACCAATCAAAGGTTTACCCGTAAACATAAGACAATTCACATCATCGTATTTCTAGGCAGAAGAGAAAATCGGATACACTTCTATAAAAGGCACATTTCCTGCTTTCAGGCAGACTCTTGTTTGTTCAGCATTTTTCCATTATTCACAGTTCAGAGTTCACAGTACTCAGTACATCTCAGTTTATGCAAACTGTCACATACTCAATTCCCTTGAAACACATGCTTTGGCTGTTCTACAAGCCCCCATTTGATGCTGTGTAAGCATCATCATTTAACCTGTCATACATTTGTCACAAATCTAGCATAACCATGCTACTAGTCTTTTCAGCATTGAGAGACATTTTCATTTCATTATCTACAGTCATAGTTGCAGGCATATAAAATGTAGGCACTTTTTTCACAGCTTTTGAAGACATTAATTTCAGAATCAGTGCTTTGATTAGAAATAAGACAATGAAAGCAACAATTGCTAATACTGCAATTAACAAAATCAGCTTCAACAGTCCACCTCCCCAACCTGAGAACAGGTTGGTCAACCAAGCCCATGTTGAGCTATCAGCCTCTTTGGCCTCTGAGAGTTTGGAAATTCTCTGAATCAGTTCAAGGTGACTTTCAATTTCGTGCTGATTGTCAGGAATAAATGTACAGTACTCCTCCTGGATTAAAGCGCAAGTTCCTCCTTTCGTTGCTAGGGTGAAATCGAGGGCCATATGGTTTTGGAGTACTACAGCCCTCATAGCAGTCAGTTCATCAGTTACTAGTTCTACAGCAGAAAATGTAGCATTGCTCAAAATTTCGAGCAGTTTAGATAACTTTCTCAGTTCCCAAATTGATTTCACTGCTCCGTATGACAGAATTATACCAGCCCATGATATTACATCATCACCCAAGTCCATATGGGACAGTCCTTTGGTACTAGCATGAGCCAAGTCATGATGATAGATCCATGAAGCATCAACTTTGTCTACCAGATTGGCAGGCTTCTTGACCTCTCAAACATTCCGAATTTTTCCCTTAGGTAATGTAGATACATGTCGGATAGCCGGAACTAGGTAACCCAGGAAACAGCTGCCAGACCAGTTTACTGGTAGACATTTATATGCTTTTCTTCCACACACAAAATAACAGTTCTCTACTTTAATGGTGATATTGATAGACTTAAAGTGATTCCCAGTATTCTGCCGCCCTTCAAATATTTTCCAGTAGACAGTTTCTATTTTCTGGGAAAAGTTAGCTATAGAGTTTTTGACAATTCTTGATATAGGTGAGAAATCTGTTACACAACCCCATGCAGTGCAGCTATATACCACTGTTTTGTTGCAATGGCTCCACCCTACTCTGATTTTATCAAGTTTCTGTAATGCTACTTTGTGCTTCGAAATAACTCTTGATGTGTTGTAAATCAGATTCATCCAAGTCTCTTCAATCCCTAAAGGAACTATATTTAGCATCAATCCCCCATGAACCATAGGAATGGCAGTGCAGATCCAGCAATTGGAGACATTAAGGGATGATGCATAAGTATATTTTATAGCTTGGTAGGTATTGAATGGTGGATGCCATGCGGTTCTTTTGGCATGAGGTGTTACTGTAGCGGAAAATAGAAATGGCCACAGCAGAAATATGAGAACAAAAAAAATAACCACCAAGATAGTTTTACAGTACTTTAGTGGAAATGGTGGTTTTGGTGGAATTGTATTGGAATGGAGAAATGTTCCGATTGGAGAAGTGTCAGACATTATCAGGTGCAGGAACAGTATGGCTTCGAGTATGGGAAGCGATAGGTGGAGATTCTGAAGCTGTGAAAGGTAGAGGTGTTTGAACTTCGAAAGGGACGACTTTCTTAGCATGTGATATATGAATCCAGGAGCCTTGTAATCGTACTGCTGAAGAGGTTGTCAATAGAAACAGGTAAGGCCCCTTCCAATGAGGTTGCAATGCTGTTTTTCTGGAGAAAGACTTGACGTACACCCAATCACCTGGTTGTAGTTCAGAAGACATAAAAGGATCAGGGTTATGGTGTGCCACTGCTACTTGGTGATGATAACACTGTAAGAAAGAAACAAGAGAAGTGCAGTATACAATAACATTATGATCAAAGGCATCGTACTCAGAAAAGGGTGGTGGTGGAGTCATGGGCATGCTCATAGGACAGCCCATTAGAATTTTATGAGGAGAAAGACCTTTAGTAGGATGTACTTGTGCTCTCATAGAGAGCAAAGCTAGTGGTAAAGCCTGTACCCAAGTGAGGCCTGTTTCAGTAGTAATTTTTGCTAGTCTAGTTTTTAGAGTTTGATTTATGCGTTCTATGATTCCAGATGCCTGCGGTCTATAAGGACAAGGAAATTTTAGAGTGATGCCCAACATAGTACACGGTGAGTCAATTAATTGAGCTGTAAAATGTGTTCCACAATCTGAATATATATAACAAGGAGCACCAAATCCAGGTAAAAAGTCATAACAAAGTTTCTTAGCAACTGAGATAGCATCATTTTTCGCACAAAGGTATGCTTCTTACCATCCAGAAAAAACATCAACAGTTAAAACATATTTAAAACGTGCACAAAGTGGTAATTCAATAAAATTCCATTGCAAAGCACAAAATGGTCCCAATGGTTTTGGTAAGGGTTGTGCGGGAGCCATTGTGCCTTTGGAAATATTGTACTGTAAACAAATGGAGCATGTGCTCACAAAGTGCTGTACAGAAGCAGAAAACTTTGGGGAAAACCAATCCTTTTGGATTTGTTTTATTAAAGCTTATATGTCAACATGGGCTGGCAAATGATAAGCTTTAATGAGGGAATTTAGCATGGATAGGGGGCAGACCAATCTGCCATCTGGATGTTGCCAAATTAAATTAGAGCGTTTAAAACAATTTTGAGCCAGCCATGTTTTTCTTTCTGATTTTGAAACCTCATTCTGTAAAGCTTTTAGCACTGTTTCATCAAAAGTTTTCATAGTTTGTAATGGCTGCAGAAAGTGACCCAACAGTTTGTGAGAAAGCAGCCTGTTTAGCATCCCAGTCAGCAAAATGATTGCCCTTTTATTCGAAAGTGTCATTGGACTGATGGGCTGCACATTTAAGAACAGCGATTTCAGAAGGTAACAATAAGTCTTGTAATAAATTATTGATATAAAAATGTTTTTTAATGGGTATTCTGGAGGATGTTAAGAACCCTCGTTGTTTCCATAATATGCCAAAATCATGAACAACACCATGGGCATAACGGGAATCAGTATAAATAGTAACAGACTTGTCTTTAGCTAGTTTACATGCATGTGATAATGCCACTAATTCCGCGGCCTGCGCGGAGGCGCCTGTAGGTAATCGAGCTGATTGCAATACTTCAGTCAGTGTGCAGACTGACCAAGCAGCTTGGAATTTTCCGGAGTTTATTGTTAGACAGGATCCATCAATGAAAAGAACTAAATCAGGATTTTGCAAAGGAGTATCAAATAAATTCAACCTAGGAGAAAGAACAGAGTTAACTACTAACACACAATCATGTGGTTCGCCCTCATCTGAGGTTGGTATTAAAGAGGCAGGGTTTAGTGGTGGGCAGCGTTTAATTTGTAAAGCAGGATTTCCCATTAAACTTATTTCATACTTAGTAAGGCGTGCATTTGAATGATACTGTGTTTTAGTTTTCAGAAGTAAGGCTTGAACAGCATGCGGGACTGCTAGTACAGTGTCATGTCCCAGGGTTAGTGGAGCTGCCATGTCTACCAAGACGGCAGCAGCAGCCACAGCCCATAAGCAAGCTGGGTAACCAGATGCAACTGGATCCAATTGAGTGCTATAGTAAGCAATTGGCCGGTATCCTCCAGTGCATTGCTGGGTTAAGAGACCCAGAGCAGTCTTATTTCGTTCGCAACACAAGAAAACGAAAGGTTTAGAATAGTCCGGTAACCCTAAGGCAGGAGGATTTACCAGGGCTGTTTAGATTGCCTGAAAAGCCTCATCATGTGACGTCCAGGGTAGAGGGTCTGTAATGTCCTTTTTCAAGAGTTGCAACAGAGGGGCAGTAATTTCTGAAAAATTAGACACCCACTGTCTACAGTATCCTGCTAGACCAAGGAACCCTCTAAGTTGCCTCTGGGTTACAGGACGAGGTGCAGTTTGAATAGAACTGATATGGTTTGGGAGTATCTGGCGAGAACCCATTTCAATTATGTGTCCCAAATACTGTTCTTTATCTTGACAATATTGTAATTTTGATTTATTTACTTTAAATCCTCACGCGGCTAAAAATTTTAACACTAAAAGAGAATCTTCCTTACAGGCATTACTGTCTGGGGAGGTTATAAGTATATCGTCCACAAGTTGGACTAGAACTGAAGTAGTTGTAAATCTTGTGATTGCCTCTGCATTTCTCTTGAAAATAAAGTCGGGGATTCTACATACCCCTGGGGCAATCGGGTCCAAGTATACTGTTGCCCTTTGTAGGTAAAAGCAAACAAATATTAACTATCAGAATGTACTGGGATAGAGAAAAAAGCTGATGAAATATCTATTACTGTAAAACATTTAGCTGTAGGTGGGATACAGCTTAAAATAGTAGCGGGGTTTGGTACATTGGGAAGACAGGCATAACTGCTTTGTTAACTTCCCGTAAATCTTGTACAAATCTGTAAGCTTGTTTGCCAGGTTTCTTTACTGGTAAAATTGGAGTATTACACGGGCTTGTGGTGGGTACTATTATCCCTTGCTGTGCTAGTGCAGAAATAACAGGGGCTATACCAGAAATAGCCTCAGCCGTCAAAGAGTACTGTTGTACTCGCGGTAACTTTGCTCCAGGTTTTAGTTATTTTTACAGGGATAGCTGAAGTCAAATATCCTACATCATTATCATGGGCTGTCCATAATTAAGAGGGTAGGGAGTGTAAATCTTCATTTCTGTTAGAATCTGACTGACTACACATCGATCGCAATATGATGGTATCATCCAAGGCTGCTAAAGTAGTGTCCTGTTGGTCTGAAGGTACTTGGAGATAAACTCCATTAGCTGTGCAAAAAATGGTGGCCCCCATTTTGCACAGCAAGTCTCTTCCTAATAAATTTAAAGGCGCTGAGGGTCCTACTAAAAAAACATGATTATCCTGCAACGGTCCCAAAGTTATTGGGACTGGGACGGTTTCAGAATACTCGATAGGTATACCGGAGACACCTACTCCTTTAGTTACTTTACTAGAAAGTGGAATATTTATGGCCGTTTTGCTGGTTAGCATAGATTTAGTCACTCCGGTATCAATCAAAAATGGATATGGTTCATTTTAACCAGTAACATAACATGTGGCCCATCCTGATCCACAGGAAGGAAGGGGTACAACTGCTGTTGTTTCTGTTCAGGGAACCTTTATTGTGGTTTCTGTCGAGGGTTTGGCATCCAGTTAGAATTCCATTGTTGTGGCGCCTCAGTGTATGGCGCAGGTTGTTCAGCCAAATATGGACACTCATTTTTCCAATGGCCTATTTGGCCACAATTGAAACATTCATTCTGATTACTTGGATTCTGGGGTTGGGTCGGTTGTGTACCTTGATAGTTTTGTTTATTCTGAGTAGCTGGACTGTGACCTCTACCCCTCCCCCTTCCCTGCCCTCGTCCTCTACCTCGGTGACCGGGTTGGCCCAAAGCATTGCACATTTGAATTTGTGCTTGTACTAATTTTTCCTATAAATCCTTTTTTTCTTTAGCCAAATGGTCAGATAGGCATTGTACTTGCTGAACTAACTCATGCAGGCCCAGACTAGGCCAATTCAAACATACTTCTTTTAATTTATCTCTCACTTGAGGGCGTAACCCATCCACAAAAGCAGCTGACAGCCTGCTCTGTGCTGGCCCTTCGGTGGGCTCTGGGTATCCGGAATATGCCTCAAAGGCATCAGTAAGTCATTGTAAGTATTCATCTATAGGTTCATCTTCTCTCTATATGACTGACTTAATCTTAGACCAATTTGGGGTAGGTGGCACTATGACGATGATAGCATCAACTATTCATTGTCTGACTGCTTCAAAACCATTTTCCCCTTGTGTGCTATGCTTTGGTATTGGGGTGGGGACATTAGCATGATCCCAGATACGTTTCATCAGATCAGCTGGAACAGCGTATTGGAGGACAGCTTTAACTTCTTCTATAGTAGGATTTTGTAAACATATGTGTCCTGCTAATACGCATTGAAACTTTGCTGGGTTATTACGAATGGGTGGAAGTGATTTAGTAATAGCTTGGAAATCAACTGCCGACCACTCCCTAGGTATGACTATAGTAGCTGGTTGTTCCGCATCTCTAGCATGTGCTGGATTTGGAACCTCCCTCAGTGGAAATACTCCTGCTTCGTCTGATGAGCTCATGCTCGAATCGGAAGTAAAACTTTGATGAGATTTATCCGGACTAATGTAACTATCCTTGTCCTTAACCACAATTGGGCATTGCTTATAATATTTACCCTTGTATGAATATACAGTTTTCCTGTTTTGAGGTATTTTCGGCTGACTTGACCTAGGGTCAAAAAACATTTGCACTTTTCTTTTGTGCTGTTTCTTTATCTTAGAGTAGTTACTCTAGGGGATGCTTTGCCTTTATCTATTTGGTCAGGTTGTTCTATAGCCAGGTGGCTAGACTGGCCTCATATCACCTGATCTCCCTGTCTGGGGTCCGGAATTATTTGCTCTTCCGTATGCCGGCCTTCACTCTGTATTGTAGAACTAACAGTTTCATCCTGTAGTTGTGAAGGTTGATATTGCGGTGGAGGAGCTGTAGGGGGTGGGGGGAACCATGGATTATCATCTTCAGATGATTCAGGTATCTGTAGTTTATTTAATTCTTGTACCAGATATAATCGCTTAAAGGGTGGTTCTTTTAAATGTTTACCATTAGCTATATCTAGATTCTTAGTAGTTTGTCGCACTTCCTTTATCTGCTCTTTTAACTTTTGTTGACTATCCTTAAGACTACTAACGACCGAATCTTTTTCTCGTTCTTTTGCCTCACACATCCAATCATTAAAAGCTGCCCAGCACAACCCTGGTATTTTTCCTTTCTTTTTTAATTTTTTTCGTAAATTAGTCAGAACATCTTTATTAAAACTACCATTTTCTGGAAAAGCAAGATCACCATCATCCTTAGTAAGGGCGATCCACTGATCTAAAAACATGCAACTGTCCCGGGACACCCGATAAAACATATAACCAGCTGGTGTACCTTTTTCTGGCTCATTTGTTTTTCCCGCACTCACTCCCATTTTCACTCAGTACCCCACTATCACTCGATAAGCTATACCTGTTTACCACAGGTTTAGCCAAGGCATTATGAAAACGCCTTGTTACCCCACTCTCATACAAGAAGCTATGCCTGTTTAACACAGGCTTAGCTAAGGCATTATAAAAACGTCTTATTACCCCACTCTCATACAAGATGCTATACCTGTTTGACACAGGTTTAGCTAAGGCGTTATAAAAACGTCTTATTACCCCACTCTCATACAAGAAGCTATACCTGTTTTTCACAGGTTTAGCTAAGGTGTTATAAAAATGTCTTATTACCCCACTCTCATTCCTCCTTTCATACGTATGACGCCAGTTTATTTTCCAGATTAACCCCACTCTCATACTGCATATTCAAAGCAGAAAAGAAATGCATGCCACTTACCTTAAAACGACTGAAGGAGAGAAATCATAACTTTGTCAAATAAAATAATAAAAAGACATTTTTTTGTTCATAAAACTTTAGAAGGCAGACAGGGACAGAAAAATAAAAAAAATACTACAGAAACAGAAAAATCTGTTGTGGGCTCTTTTAGCAGTATTTCGTTCAGTTCTCGACTGCTGCAGCTTGTTCTTAATTCAGATCCGAGTAAACGGCACCAATTGTTAAGTATTACATTACTTTAAGAATGAAGACAGATACTGTTCTTTCTTTCTTTCAGTGGCTTTTATTAACTAACAGTACACACGTGCGAGAGCCTCATGGAAAGCACCAGGGAGACTCCCAGAACAAAAGAATAAACAAGCTTAAATACCGGTGATATTGCTGACAGTACAAAAATATAAAACTGAACCAATTAGATCATTACACAGGGCAATTAACCGATCAAAGGTTTACCCGTAAACATAAGACAATTCACATCATCGTATTTCTAGTCAGAAGAAAAAAATCGGATACACTTCCATAAAAGGCACATTTCCTGCTTTCAGGCAGACTCTTGTTTGTACAGTATTTTTCCATTATTCACAGTTCAGAGTTCACAGTACTCAGTACATCTCAGTTTATGCAAACTGTCACATACTCAATTCCCTTGAAACACATGCTTTGGCTGTTCATATTCTACAGGAATGATGTTGGTTGTTTAGTCAGAAATGATGTCAGAGCCTATAGCTGTTTGGATAGCATGCTACCTTTTCTTGATGTTAGCTTGCTGTTGGGTAGTTTTCATTTAATTTATACTTCATGTATTTATTAATTAATAAAAAAACTTAGAAAAGGCTATATTGCTATATCTGTCAACAACATGATACACAGTAGAAAATAAATGTATGTTGTATGTATTTGCATTGTAAAAATTAAATACTGGCATTTTTTAATTTCTCC
This sequence comes from Protopterus annectens, assembly GCF_019279795.1. Taxonomy (NCBI): domain Eukaryota; kingdom Metazoa; phylum Chordata; order Ceratodontiformes; family Protopteridae; genus Protopterus; species Protopterus annectens. The sequence continues at coordinate 841,754,503 of NC_056744.1, forward strand.
AAATTTTCTGTGTTTCTAATACCATGATGGGAATGGACCCCATTCCTAAGTCAAAGTACAATTAAAGTTCATGAAATTAGTATTGTTTCAGTCTTTGATGTTAGCCAGTAATGCTCTTCGCAGCACTCGCAATGTGCCCAGTAATGACTCCTTTTGCAATTCGTATGGTGTTACATGAATTGGTAACATATCTAAATACAACTGTAAATTCTTTTTTATAAGACCAGTTGCTCCTACTACTATTGGAACTGTCTGGGTGTCTTTCTTCCACATGGCTCTCATTTCTGCCTGCAGAACAAGGTATTTTATGACTTTGTGTCTCTCTGTATGCAAGACACTGAAGTCACTAGGTGTGGCAATTTCAATGATCAATGCTACTTTTGTCTTCTTTTCTTGGACCACTATATCCAGTTTTCTAGCATCTATCTTTTGAACTGTTTATATTGGGTGATCCCATGTGATATAAACTTCATTTTCTATGATTCTTTGTGGCTTATGTTTCCAGTGTTTTTCAACCACTTCAATACCATAATGTTTGCACAATCTCCAGTGTAAATGTTTTGCACATTATTTTGCCTTTCAGTATACAGTCCCTCTGCCATTAGTGCATCACAACCAGCAACAAGGTGTGTGACTGTTTCCAATTCGGTTTTACAAAACCTACATATGTCTTTTTTTCCCACATGTTCATTGAACTTTGTAAACCAGCATGTATGTAGCCCACTCTCTTGGGCTGCCAATATTAACCTTTCATTTCTTGATGTGAATTCGCCTCTCCTTAACCATTCCTGCATTTGTTCTTGATCAACATGAGGCTCTTCCAGAAGTTTTCTATACTTGCAACTATATTTATGTTTTTTCCACATTTCTTGCCTTCTCATCTGGTCCTTCACCTTATATTCTTTCTTTTGTTTTTTAGAACCTTCAGTTGCTGCCTTGTTTTTATATACTTCTGGTTTGATTTCCATTCCTGCTTGATGTCAATATGCTTCTGCTAAATTAAGCAGAGACGTAATCTTAGATTTATTCTCCTCATGTTTAAATCTTTCACTACATTTGGATCTTGTGAGGTCAGTAGATATGTGTGGAGTCCCACGATTGCAGATCTATACATGTAATCAATTTCAAGGAGGCCCATCCCACCTTCAGAACAGGGAATATATAAACTTGGTATACATTGATTTTTATAAATCATATAGTGAGCATGAAGCATCCTTCTTGTTCTAATATCTAATCTATCTAACACTTTTTGGGGCCAGTCAATCACTCCAAAATTTATGATAGGAAAAGAAAATTGATTTATGGCTTGGATCTTGTTCCTAGATATCAATGCTGTTTTCAGGATTAATTTAAATCTTCTAAAGTACTCCTTACTAAACTTTATTTGCATTTGTTCATGTTGTATTGCTGATCCTTCATCAATTCCCAAGTACTTATACTCTCCCTCTTGCTCAAGTTCTTTTTATTACATTCTTGGCCAAACTGATGTTTTTCTGGTGCTGCAGTTTTCCTTTTTTAAAGGTTGCTTTGGCACATTTATATCAAGACCAAATGACATTCCAATATCATCTGAAAAAGTTTTGACAACCTGCAGCTCTGCTTTTAGTTCCTCATCTGATGAGATATACAGTTTTAAATCATCGACAAAGGGAAGATGAGAAGTCTTTAGAGTTTGTTGTTTTCTAGGAGCCAAATTGTAGCCATGGCTTAAGCTGTTAAGTAAACAGCATAATGGATTAATGGCAAGGCAGAATAGCAACAGTGACAGAGAGTCACCTTGGAATATCCCTCTTTGAATTTTTATCCCTGGGATAATAATCTGTCCTTTATCATAGCTTAATTGCAAAGTGGTCTGCCACTGTTCATGGTTACTGTAATGTAGTCAATCAGTGTAGGGTGTATCTTATATATTTTTAAGCACTTTTTATCCATGAATGTGGGATATTATCAAATGCTTTTTTGTAGTCAATCCATGCCATACTTAGATTCTTCCCTTCTTACAGTTCCCCACTATAACTTTATTTAACAACAAATGATCCTTTGTTCCGTATGACTTTCTTTTATTGCTTTTTTGTTCTATTGTCATAATTGAGTTTTCTTCTAAATGACTAAACTCTGTTGGCGTCGATTCCCATGTATAGTTTATATGTCGTTGGAAGACAAGTTATTGGTCTATAATTTTTAGGGTAACTCACAGGTTCACTCTTAAGTAAACGCATTGTTAACCAGTGTGGTGTGTGTTTGGGGTGCATATATGAATAGTTCTTACTCATGGCTAAATCCTCATGCACAGAAGTTAATACTTTAAGCCAAAAGTTAGGTACTGCATCTGGGCCTGGGGTTTTCCAGTTAGAGGCTTTTCTCAACTTTGTTTAAATCTCTCTAGCTGTTATTTCATCCCATTTCATATCCAGTATCTTTAAGCTTCTTATTCTTTCTTTCACTTCTTCTATCCATTTAGCATCTTTGTTATGTTCCACAGGATCTTCATAGATACTTTTCCAAAATGTATCTACTTCTTCTTTTTTTGGCAGTCTTTCAATTCCTTTTACCTTATTTCCCAATTCTCTATAAAACTTTTTTGGGTCATCAATAAATTTCTTATTTTATGCTTTTTCCTTATATTTGTCTTCATATCTTCTAAGTCTTTCCACCTGTTTTGAATTTTTTTGTTTATTATCTCCAGTAGTGTATAATAGATCCTGGTCTGTTCTAATACTGCGCATTGCTTTTACCACATCTGTCTTTCTTAGTATATTTGTTGATCTATTCCCTCTTCTATAATCTTCTAACAATGACACTTCTTGTCTTAGCTACTTTATAGTTTTCTCTATTCAATATTTCCATGATGGTATTCGCTTTCGTCCCCTATTTTCCCTCGCTACCCTGTGTTCCTGTGGTAGAACTTTATCAGTTATTAATTTAGCAGCACAGTAATATATTCTGTTTACTTCTGTTATATCGCATGGATATGCACTGGTATTGTGGGTTATGATAGATGATGAACCATGTTTCTGCTCTTACAGTACCAAATATTTAAATTATTACATACAGACAATAATATACTCAATGTATTCTTTTTCTGTCTCTCTCTCTCTCTCTCTCTCTCTCTAATCAAGTCATTCATTTATTTATTTGTTATTTCTGTTTTTGTATAGTTTTATGTTTTTAATCACATATTTATGTTCTTTGCATTTGATTTATATGGAGGGGCTATTTTGGTTGATTTATAGTATGTATTTTGACTTCTTGTACATTTGATTAACTTGCTGTTTTTCTTTTTCTATTCTAATGGATGTGAGAGATTTCATGGAATCCCATTGCAGGTTTAGTTTAATAAAAATGTGATAGTTTGCAAAACTGCATAATACATATTTTTTGTTTTTAGTCCAGGGTGATAAATATCTAGAATATTTTTGTTTTGTATTGTCATAGTATCAGAAATAAACAAGTATTTAAAGAACTCATAACATGACATCAAATCAGAGTACTACACAAATTAAATAATGTGATTTTAACTACATTATTTAATGCCACAATTTCATCAAATCACAGACAAAACAATCACAAGTACTCCTTGCCAGGATAAAGCCCCTTGCACTTCCGGTAGAACCTTACTTAATAACTTCATATTCACACAACTGAGCCAAAAGTGAAAAGAAAAAAAAAGAAAAAAAAAACACATACACTGAAACTCCATCTTGCTTCCCTGTTACCGAATTCTGATAAAAGAAAACAGGGCTCCCCACTGAAATGTCAGAACTCGAAATACCAAGTGTCTAAAAGACAAAGACCAAAAATACAGAAGAGCAAATCTCAAAAATATTTCTTCTCCTTAAAACTTCTTTTTGCTTGCCCCACATTCCCCAGTGTGTGGGTCAATCCCCCCAGACTTATATATAACAACTGTGAGATTGCCATACCTTGGAGAAAAGGGAATATTCCAATAAATGGCATCTCAGACTTAGTATATGTAAATCCATTCTTTTGATCATTCAGTGTCTGCATTTCGGGACTCAGTCTAGTGGGTCCAGACATTTCAAATGGTTACCAAACAACAGGGACAATTGAACAGCATTAATAGTTCAAAACATCACAACATATTTAACACACATAGAACATCACTAAATTCACATTGTTGTATGACGTGAGCACCATTTTCCAAAGAAAACACTGACATAAATCATCTGTTTAAACATTAATTCAGGTTTAACAATATACAGACCAATTAAATAAAGGAGTCATCAAGCAGTATGATCCCCATATATTTAGCCATGCATGTGGCATTTATTTTACCTTTATATTTAAAAACAGAGAAACAAAACAGTGTGCTTAATGGAAAATATCTGCACTGTATGACATTCTTTTATATTCAGAAGTAAAGCACACTCTGCAGCAAATTATCCAGGTCCATTCTGCTGTAATTATTACAGAGTGCTGGTTATTTCCTGAGATATATGTATTTAGAGGTATGCAGCAAATGAAGAACTGTGTGGTTATAAAAGTTTGCAATGCCCAAAATATTCTATTTCTGCCATTTTTGTACAGTGTGAACAAATGTCTTCTCTCCATGGAGGGGAATGTACAGTAGTATTTGTTGGAACATAACTATATTTTCTTGTATCAGAACAAAAGTCCATATCAATTTATAAATAAAAGTGACAATTGTCAGACATTGATGGCACTGGGATTATTTGCTGTTGCTATGTGAAGTCCATTCCTTGAGAGGAGTTTGTCCTGGATTTGGTGTGGCATAAATATTCATAATCTCCAGATAATTGATATGTCACTGAAATTGGAGTGGCAATATGCCAATATTTGTCTGAGCACTATAATTGACAGACCAAGAGAGGCTTCTAGGAGTGGTGAGGATCTACTAGAATGCAATCCTTTTTGGGCTTTCAATGCAGTTAAACATGTAAAGCCTTCATGTAGATTTTCTCACATTTGTTTAAACTTCTGTATTGGACACCCAGCTGACAAGTGCTGGCCCAAGAATGGGTTCAAAGGTTGTAGGTACTATAATGTACCTAAGGTCATTTCATGGGGTGTCTCAGCAATCCCTTCTGAGGGAAGGAGGTCTTCCTTTTGGGGCTTCATTGAGTTGAACTACTTTTATGGGTCCTAGTAGGCATCCACATAATCATTCACCTATCCAGCCTGATGTCTTATTCATTTAAAGATTATCCCAACTACCAGGTTTGCTTGGAGTTGCTATAGGCTTTTACATTGGGATTTTCTATTAAATCAGGTGAATCTTCTGAATGAATCATTTTTAAAAATTTAAGGTCGGTTTAAGGCAAGAAGGAAGTTGTGAAGAAGCTGCTGGACAGGGAAATATATGAGGGTAGATGTATGATCCCTTTCAATCTCCCCCTTTCAATTATTTAAAGTTCCAAAGAAGGAGGAAGGCCAATTTTTTTCACCTCTCATTCCTTCAAGGGTCATCCATCAATGATGTATTACCAAGAATGAAGTTAAGGTACAGTACTCTTCTAATATGATATGATATGATACAGATAATCTGAAAGTTTAAAGACCTATGGCTCACTAACCTGGATATTGTATTAGACTTTTATTTACTCCCAGTTCATGAACATGATTGGCCATTGCTTGTCAAAAAGTTTAACGTTTTTTTTTTTTTTATTTTGACATGGCCATGCCAATGGGCTATGCTGTGGTGCATGCAACCTTTGAAAATGTCAGCACAGTGTTACAGTGGTGCTGGCAGGAGACATCTCCTATGCAGTGAGAGAAAAGGAGTATAAGTTACATGAATATTTAGATAGGTTCATTGAACTATCTCAACAGTGGTGGGTTCTATAGACACTCAGGAAAATGAAAGTCACGGCTATGTCTTAAGTTTTCCTGGATATGGGATTGGATGTTGGACCCTCCTCATTCAGACTGCCACAATCCAAACTGGACCAACTGTGGGCAGTCCTCAAGGACTTTCTGGCAGCTAAAAATGTCAGGGTTAAAACATTGACGGAGTGCTTGGGCCTTCTCAGTTTCACATGTTGGGCAGTGGCTTTGGGGAAGGCTTTCACTAGATCCTTGGGTAGTCTAGTACATAGAGGATGCCAGAAACATTGCAGAGTTAGGGTGTCAAAATGGTTGAAAGCAGATATTCATTTGTGGTCCATTTTCTTGATACATTTTAATGGGTTGTCTTTTTGGCAAGACAGTTGGGTGATAACAGATGTTATCCCAATGTTTGCAGTAAGACAGATAGTTGAAAAGAAACTAGGGATGAGGAAAGAGTCCATCTGAACATTTCTAGACTTGGAGAAAGCATACAACAAGGTCTCAAGGCAGATGATTTGTGCAGTCCTGAGGTGGTTCAAAGTTCAAGAAACATTGTTAGAATTACTGAAGACTATGTTCAAGGACCCAATGACTCAAATGTGAACAGTGATTGGTCTCACAGAGGGGTTCCCTGTTGGAGCAGGTTTGCATCACAATTCATCTCTTAGCCCAGAGATGTTCATACCGGTGACAGACTACATTAGCAAGCAGGTCAGAGAGAACAGATTAACAAAACTGCTGTATGCAGATGATGTGGCATTACAAGCAGACTCTGAGTAAGAACTTCAGCAGACGATAAGAGAATGGAATGCAAAACTGAAGGCTCATGAGATGATACTGAATACAGATAAGACTGAGATAGAAAGGAAAATCGTGGGACAGGTTTTTCAACTATCTGGGAGGGATGGCTGAGGAGAATGAAAATCTGAGTGATGAGGTCAACACTAGTATTAGAGGGTCTGCAGTTAACTGGCATAGAGTGTCAGGGATAGTGTATGATAGAAGAATGCCAAAGAAGCTGAAAAGCAAGGTGTATAAAACAATGGTACTGCTGTATGGTACAGAAAACACAGCTCTAGGAAACTGAGCAGTGAAAGCGGATGCAGTGGAGGAAGCTAGAGTTTCTGGAGATTAATGCCTGAGGCAGGTGGTATGATGCCCACTGAAGGACAGACAAAAAATGAAGACATCAGAGCAGAAGTCAAAGTAGATACAAATGGCAGAGAAGGTCAAAGAGAACAGATTACTGTGATTTGAGAACATGCACAGAACAGCAGAAGACAATCTTTTGAGGAAGATTTGGGACAGACAGGAAGAAAGCAATAGGAAACAAGGTCATCTGGCAAAAAGTTGGATGGATTGTATGAGAAAATACCTTTGACAGTCAAGCATGACTATTGAGGAAGGTAGGAAAATGGCATTGAATTGAAAGAGATAGTGATAGTTGACACAACACCCGCAACCCCACGTAGAAAATGGGAAAAAGGGGTCAATGATAATGATGAGTTGAGTGATAACAGATGCCTTGCAGTTGTTTAAGGTTACAGCAGGGGGCATGGCAAGGGCTGCTGGTTTTCCATACCTTGGCCATCTTTCTCATCCTGAGAGAAGAGGAAGGATTTCACCTTTCCAGAACTCATGCCCATTTGGGTGTCAGTAATTGTCTGCACACAAGAAAGTTTTGTTTCATTCCGGCAGCCAGGCCATATTAATAGGTGTGATTTAAAAAAAAATCTCAGTATCTATTTTGGTATAGTCCCCTCTTAAGTCTACTGGTTCTCTATAGCTTATGCATCAATTTAACCTTTTATGATGCATACATTCCTGGCACTTGTAAAGAACTAAATTACAGTCTCTCTCATTTGCAGGTGCACAGATTTCATCACATGTTCATAGATGCACAAGACTCATCCACTGAAGGATCTGTGGATAGTTTTTGCAGAGTAGCCAGCTTAATTTGGTGGAATTCCTGGACCTCCAATACCAAAAGGGCACTTCTTCTAAACTTTTAATGCTTCCATAGGAGCCTTCCTCAAGAAGAGAAACAATGGTTGATATGTTTGGTAGTGCTGTATGCAACTTCCTGTTCCACTAAGAAAGAGGTTCCCAGATTGGTCAGAGTGCATTTATCAGCTTGTGGCTTACACGATAGGATGGCATATCTACAAGATTTTACTAAGCACTGGCTGATTGTCAGATTGATAAAGGGCTGTGATACTGTCCAATGATCAGTTGCTGATAAGTGGTAACCCACTGTCATAAATGTTTGCAAACTATCTTGAGTTAGTGTCCATTTGGCAGCTTACGATTATCATATCTTCACCTTTTGCCTGCTTCTGTATGGGAGCTTTCTATACTGGCAGACTTCGGGACACCATGAAGTAGAATCATGTGCCCATAGTAGACAATTCTATCCTGGTTTGAGTTGCTAGGTCTAAAACGAACTAAGCTGTGATGTCCCCTGTCAGGGTCAGTAATCATGGAGTCTGAGTCCTAACCACTGACACTGTAGAGGAATGTTCACGTGGAACAAAAATGGATACACCAGTATTTCCAGATGCAGCTATCTGCATCAAGCACAATTTTCCTTAAGAGCAGACAGGGAGCACACTCAGCCCAGTGTCTAGGTTTCACTTTCTGTCTATCCCCAGATTCCCAAGAAGGCTCCCCACAGGCACAGCTGCAAAGTTTAGTCCTCCGCCAAGTGTCCAAGCCAAGTCCTCCACCATTCTCTCTGTGAAACCAGTGGTACATGTCCCTTCTCCAAGTAGCTGGCACACACAGTCTTTGAGATTTGATGCACACACACACACACACACACACGCACACGCACACGCACACACACACACACACACACACACACACACACACACACACACACACACACACACACACACACATACCTCAAAAAGGCTGGCACAGATTTACTAGCTATGCCCCCTTCTACCCAAGCTGTAACTGTCACCAGACACTCTTAAGCCAGCTACTCTAAGGCTCCTACAAGGGTTCCCAATTATACTGAGTGAAGTTAGTATTAATATGAATGGTAGTTTTACCAGTGCAGTAAGACTTTCAGGGGTGGTCACAGAGTCACCAAACAGATACGAGTACTTTCAAAGATTAACATATTCTATAAAGGACCAGCCACAATGAGAAGTTTAAGTGCATTTAATAGTAAATAATAAAAGAACATGAAAATACAAAATAGCTGTAACTATTCTCACTATATTTTTCTGACTGACCTAGAGAATTACTGTTCCTACTTACTTAATAGAGCAAGGCAAGAAGAACTAGGTGAGGAATCCTTCTATGTCAGATTCCAAGAAACAGACCGCCATGAGACTTCTGTCTCACCTAATATTAAAGCATTATTTCTGCACAGAATGCCATCACATACATCTAGTCATCTGACTTCTGGTTCACATACAACCCCCAGTTGCTAGAATCTGCCAGGATTAAGCACATACATGTCAATAATATACACACAAGAGCATTGCTCAGATCCAGTGCAGTTTCTGGAAGACATAAAACAATTATAAACTTCTAGTCTTTCAGAGTAGCAGTTAGTTCATTCTAATGACAATGCAGGAAGCTTCCTAGTACAGACGTTTTCTCTCTGGCTGCATTCCAAACTGTGAGACAACATCTTCATGCCTTGGACGAGTACTTTAATTTCTTACTATTTTCAAAGTTTGCTGCAACTGGATTCTGATTAACCTCTTCTCTTCCAGTATTCTCTGTTAAAACATATACATTTAATTCAGTTACAATAATATATGTATATTTCTTTTCTGTCCATCAGGCACACTTTTGGTACATTTTTAACACAAGCATCTGTGAAAATCAGTTTGATATACAAATAACATGTAATTTTTTTACTAAATTCCAGCCAGCTATGCTGGCATATGTTACACATCCACAGTCCTACTTCTCCTGGCATAACTGGCAATATCTCACATCATCACACCTCCCACCCTTTAAAGACTTAGGCTAGTTTTTCAAGTGACCCTTGAGAAACATTGCTTGAGAAGAATGAGCCTATCTGGGAATACATTAACCCATACCCTGTCTTCAGATTGCATCTGCATTGGCATTGCTGACCCCACTACATTGCTGCACTATCATGTCATATGCCCGCAAACCTAGGCTCCACTATAGTAACTTGGCATTTTGCTGGCTGGCTCACTGTAGCCATAGGGTGTCCTTATCATGGTAAGGTTTCATCATATTAACATGGTACAATTTGTGCCCCTACCTCCTATCTAGCACTGCTGTCACACAGTATACTCTTGGGCTTAAGCTCGATAAACACTAAACAAGCTGAAACTAAACTCAAATTGAAAACAGAAACGATCCAGCAAAAGCAAAATGATGCACGGACTGTTTATTTCACATAAGCGCTTTCGGTCGAGGTGATACCCCAACCTTCTTCAGAAGGGCTTAAGCTTTCCTGTCATACCAGACCTTTTTCTGCTGTTGGGCTCTTGCCATGTTCTCCCGGGCCAAGCCCATGAGCTCCCTAAACCTTGTCCTGAGGTTTAGGACATATGTCACAACAGACTCCTTGCTCACCCTCTCACTCTTCATGAATCAAATCTAAAGGACCCCTCATCCTATGCCTATGCAGCAACTCAAATGGTGAAAAACCTGTGGATTCCTGGGGTACCTCTCTGTTTACAAACAGCAGATGGGGCAAATATTTGTCCCACTCTGTCTTACACTGGTCTGCAAATGCCTGTAACATGGTCTTTAGTGTAGAATTTATCCATTACACAAGACCATTGGTTTGGGGGTGGTAGGGGGTAGCCTTTAGGTGCATCACCCCACAGACATAAAATTTGCACCTTTGTCAGTCAATATTTCTCTTGGGAAGCCTACCCTGCTGAAAATCTCTAACAAATCATTTGCCACCTACTATGCCTAATTGGAGGACAGAGCCACCGCTTCAAGTTATCTAGTAGCATACACTACTAACACCAGGCTACACTTCTTCCCTGTGGAACTCGGCATATTTAAAGGCCCCATAATATCCATAGCTACCATCTGAAATAGCTTTTCAATCATAGGCAAAGGTATCAAAGGACTTGACCTTGTCTCCTGCCTTGCCTACTTTTTGGCACTGGTCACAGGTCCTGCAGTAACCTGCTACATTACCTGAAATCCTATGGCAGTAAAAGCTCTGCATAGTATGTCTTTTGGTACACTTTATAACCATATGACCTTGAAAATGAATGTCATGGGCTGTGACTAGAAGTGCCAGATGGTAGTCTCTGGGCACTACTAACTGCTGTATTTCCTCACCCTCTAGCCCTTTCTCAGGGGTCCACTCTCTATGCAGTAACCCTTTGTTCTGGTATATAGATTTGCCTTTTCCTTGAGAATCAGGTGCCACCTTTGCTATCACCCTCAAGCCTTGTAATGTAGGGTCTGAGAGTTGAGCCTGTCTCCACTCTATCTTAGTAACTCTTCCCAGCTCCCCTTCCACAGGAATTCTGGTATCCTCTGACAATGGTGCCTCACTGTCGGCCTGGTGTTACCACTCACCTCTGCCCTTACAGTCACTCTATCCAAGGGAACATCAGCACCTACTAGTAGCTGTGGCTTACCTTCAGACTTACTGCTATGGTATAGCTCCCTCCCTGAAATAGCCACCTCACCAGCATTGACTTCAGGAGTGGTGTCTGTCTGTGTCTCCCCCAGGCTACCAAATCCTCTTGCCTGTCTCCAAGTCTGACTGTGTGTAACTGCATGCACACAAGGCACTGCATTATCAAAATCATTCCCTATCAGGACATCTGCAGGGATATCCTCAAACTCACCTACTTGCTTGTTTCCTTTTCCACCTTCCCAGTCAAGGTGAACCTTGGCCAAAGGCATTTGGAATGGGGTCCCTCCTAAATCTCTGACTGGAATGGACTACCCAAGCAAGTACTGTTCCTTTTTAACCACTGTGGGTTTCACAATGGCTATGTCAGGAGCTGTGTCTCTGTTAGCAGTGGCCTGTTTTCCATCTGCTAAGGTAAGGATATAAGCTCTTGCAATAGTCTGTGACCCTTGTTGTCTCCAGACAACGTAACACTGGCATACTGTTATTCCCACTTGCTGGCTTCCCCACCCTTTTGTTCCCACCTTGCCTCCATGAACATCTGTGTGATACATGACCCCACTAGTTACATTTAAAACATTTAACCCTTGATCCTGGCCATGTACCTGAACAAGTGCCTTCCCCTGTTACTGGTGGACTTTGTTGGGGTGGTTTAATCTGCCCATCATTGGTTCCCTTATATCCATGTGGAGCACTGAGTATAGCTTTTCTCTGCAGTGATTCCCTGTTTGCTAAGTAGAGATCCTGCTTTTTCCCCAGCTCTGCTGCAGAGTTACACTTCTGGTCTGCCAACCAGATTCTCATGTTCTCAGGCAAAGTGATAAGGGCTTGTTCCCTCACCAAAAGATCTGCCAGCCCTTCAAAAGTGGTGACCTGACATCCACTCACTTACCTACGAAGATAAGTGCTTAACTCAGCAATATAATCATGCACACTTTCATCTGTCTTGTGTCTATGCTCATGAAACTTTTTTCTGTAAGCTTCAGGTGTTAAAACATTTAAGTAAACATTTCTTTACTTTTTCATAGTTTAAAGAACTAATATCAGACAATTTAGATACAGTAGTTACAACTTTACCATGGAGTAAGGAGGTCAAGAACCATACCCAGAACCATTTGTCAATATTATACTGTTTACATATGTTTTCAAATATATGAATAAAACTATCAAAATTACCACTCTCTGTAAATTGTGGAAGAAATTTACTGACCTTTATTGCTTCAGGGTTTTGGTTATTCCCTTCCCTATTACCTCCACAACCCTGGTAAATATTCAGCATCGCCCTCGTATGTTGACTCTGCTTCCCATTTTCTTTGGCCTCCAAACACTGAAGTCTGTCACTTTCTTCAGCCTCCAAATGCTGCAGTCTCTCTACTGATTCTAATTCCAAATGTTTGGCCTCTAGTTCAAGTGTCTTTAACTCCAGATGTGTTTTTAAGTCCTCTGAATAAAAGGTGAACTGTCCTGTTTCTGAGAGCTGATAATTCCCATCACCAGACTAGTTATCCTCCTGGTTGTTGGTCTGAGCTGTGACTAAGGCTAAAATCATTTCTTCTTTAGTCAAGTTGGCATACCCCAATCCTTAGGCTTCACACAACGTGGCTAACTGGTTCTTTATCAGCTTGCCATAATCCTCTGCTAACATCTTTGCCTGCTTTCCCTGACTATATTAAACTAACAAAAATAAATAAATAAATAACACTTTTGTGAAATGAAACTCTGAATGTTTACCTTTTGGCTGCTGACAGGGCACAACTTTAGTGACAACTGCCTACAGGCTACAGAAGTTCAATTAATATCCACACTACTGCTCATCATTATGTGACATCCCCACTCTGGGTCAGTAATCAAAGAGCCTCAGTCCCATGACTGCCACCAATATGTGACATCCCTTCTCTGGGCCAGTAATCAGGGATATGAATTCTCACCACTGGCAATGTAGAGAGAAGTTCACTTTGAACAAAAATAGATACCACCAGTATTTCCAAATGCAGCTTTCTGCATCAAGCACAATTTTCCTTGTGAGCACACAGGGAACACACTCAGCCTGGCATTTGGGCTACTATCTCTGTCTCTCCCCTGGTCCCCAGTAAGGGACTCCACTGGCACAGCTGCACAGTTAAGTCCTCAACTGGTTGCCTAAGCCAAGTCCTCTGCCACTCTTTCTGAAACCAGTGCTTTATGTCCCTGCTCCAAGTAGCTGACATGGACTCTTTGAGATTTGATTTGCGAGTGCTCACACACGTGTAAGCGTGCACACACACACACACACACACACACACACACACACACACACACACACACACACACACACACACACACACACACACACACACACACACACACACCTGGGAAAGGCTGGCACAGGTTTACCAGCAATTCCCCCTTCTGCCCAGACTATAAGGTAGAGAATGCCATCAGACACTCCCAAGCCAGCAACTTTAAAGCTCTTACAAGGGTACTCAATTATACTGAGTGAAATTAATATTAATATGAACTTAGTTTAACAAATGCAGTAAGGCTTTCAGGAGTGGCCACAGTGTCATTAAACAGATATGAGTACTTTCAAAGCTTAAAATATTCTCTAAAGGACTAACCACAATGAAAAGTATAAATGTATTTAATAATAAAAGAATATGAAAATATGAAATATTTATTTACAGTAAACACCAGAGTTTCAGTCACAGGAAATATTAAAAAGAACACAGCTGGAAAAATTCACGCAGTTATAGAAAAACAACACTTAACTACTCTCACTATATTTTCCTGACTGACCTAGATAATTACTCTTCTTACTTAATAGAGCAAGGCAAGATGAAGTAGGTGAGGGATCATTCTATGTCAGCTTCCAAGAAGCAGACTGCTATGAGACTTCTGTCTCAGTTAATATTAAAACATTATTTCTGTACAGAATGACATCACATACATCTGGTCATCTGACATCTGGTTCCCATGAAACTCCCATTGCTAGAAACTGTCAGGATGTAGCACGTACATGTCAATAATAGACACACAAGAGCATTGCTTAAATCTGGTACAGTTTCTGGAAGTCATAAAACAATTACAAACTTCTACCCTTTCAGAGTGACAATTACTTCACCCCAATGATAATACAGGAAGCTTCCAATACAGACTTTTTGTCTCTGGCTGCATTCACAACTGTGAGATAGCACTTCAATTTTTGCTACAGCTGGATTATGATCAACCTCTTCTCTTACAGTATCCTCTGTTAAAACAAATACATTTAATTCAGTTACAATAACATATGTATTTTCCTTTTCTGTCCAACAGGGCACACTGTTGGTGCATTTTTAACACAGACATCTGTACAAATCAGTTTGATATTCAAATGATATATAATTGTTTACTAAATTCCAGCTATCTGTGCTGACATTTGTTACACACCAACTGCCCTTCTTCTCCTGGTATAGCTGGCAATACCTCACAATATCACACAAGCCAGTTTGGGTTGTCAGTTGATCCAGGCCAGAGCCACAACCCTGATATCCTGCACATTGCATTGGATTATCACTCCTAGGTGGCTTCCCTTCTCTGGTGCAGATGGCAGTTTAGTATTTACATTTTCTACTATTGCTTCCACGGTACCCAAATATTTAGATATTTGCTTACACAAAGCTGCATTTGACGTCAACCCAGTGTACTATCTATTCAACTGATTCTTTTGTATGAGGCAAGCCTTGGACTTAGCCAGTGAGGGTCAGTCTGTAGATATAATCAAAATGACAAGTTGATGGTCCTTGTCACTTTTTTTCAGTTATATTAGAATGGTCTATATTTTTATTTGGGGGGATGTTGTTTCTTTTATCATTTGATTTTTACCATTTTGTTACTGGTAATTGATAGGTTTTGATCTTGGATTATTCATTTGTTTGACAGGTGGCCAACAGAATGAAGGTTTGAGGAGGAGGGTCACTGTTGGGAATAGACTTAGGATTTTCTATTGAAAGGTTTTCATGGTATGATTTGGGACCAAATGTTACCATTAGTAGCAACTAATTAAAATTAATAGCAAATGTTATCCAAGTAAAGTCATCTAGAATTCATTATAATCCATTTAGAAGCCAACAACATTTGTAAGGTTCTGAAGCATAGGCTCTTGTCCAGGTTCTTGATAGATTTATAAACATGCCAAAGCTTTTGCAGTGGCACTTTGGTAGCTTGATTAGATTTGGTACCTAGACTATCCCTGATAATGTCTATGTCTGGTATGCAGGGTACCCTGAAAGCAGCAAAAAAGTTTACATCACAGAGTGGCAAGGGTTTCTTTTCATTTCCTGGTTATGTAACAAAGGGATTTTGCAGACAAAGTTCTCATACATGGAGTATGGCATTCATCTTTATAATATAGGGTGGAATTTGTCTTCCTTCCTTGAATGTGTCTTTGGCCATATCAGTTTTCAAATGCCCATAGCAAGGCTTAGGGCTTGGCAGAATATTTGTTGTTCATATCCCCTCAATCACAGTCTTATATATTATCAAGTATCTTGGTATTTCTCATTCAATATTGGTAGTGTTTAAGCCTAATTGTCAGGTATTACTAGAACAGGAAAGGGGGAACAGGCTGTTTATATCTTGAGCCTGTTGGGCTGTCATGAAACACCTTCAACCCCCTTCACCCCCCCCCTTTCTTGGGCTACCTTTACTTTCAAGAACATGGTAATTGACTGTGAAGAATGCTGCTTTTGGAGAGCGGTCAGGCTTTATGAACGATCAGTGAAGAGATGCCACTCATTAGGAATGAGAAGGGCTTAACTAGTTAGAGATGTCTGTCACGCTGCCCTTTTCTAAGGTCTATTCACTTGTTGAGGTATCTGAGTGGAGGTTATATTGATTTATGAGTTATCGTATCAATGTTGGCATTCTTAACTTTGAGTTCACGCATGATAAGTATTATATTTATTATAAATAAATGGTTACAGTGGCTTTGAAGTGTCCATCCATTTTTATTAGGGAAAAGTGGTGTCAGGGGATAGTTAAGAGATAGCTTTATTTTTGTTATTATTTGCATAAATATTATGATAAATTGAATCAATAAACCAAAAAGGTGGAAATGAATGGGGTGTAGTAACCCAAACCACTAGTAATCTGCAGATAACTTAGATAAATTGAATCATCTGAATAATTTATAATTGTCAGTGTTTGCTTGTTTTTTAATATTATTTTTTTGCTAAGTACTATAACTGCATGATGTACATTCTAATTGGTCAAGTCTTGATTCCTGTGTGAAGTGTGTGAAATTGTATTTGTTTAAGAGGATTCAGCTAAGCTTTAAAAAGAAAAATTAAGTAGGACATCAATAACACTTACATAGTGTATAAAGCATATTTAAGATCGAATTCAATTAAATAACTCCTAATAATAAATTTATGTTATGACACAGAGTTCATGCATCTATAGTTATGTTAGAACTTCTTTCACATAGATTTTCATCTTGTTTTCTTCATTTGTTATAGTACAAAAAGAAAACAGTCCAAGCTGAGAGTACAATCCATAATAATGATTCTAATAATTTAACAAATGTCTCTGGAAAGGATTTACAGTTAAAACTTGCTTATGATTATAATTTACTTAGTAGCAGTAGGTTGAGAGAAGTCTAATAGATTTTGTTTCCATCAGCAATCTTGGAAAGTGTGTCAGTGAAGGGAAAAAATACCATCTAAGAATGTTGTCATTATTAAGGAAATATAATTAATCATATGCTGTTTCATATGTGTATATCCAAAAATTCATAAGGTGTAACAGCATCTGCAGATAATTTTGATAAAGCTAAAATTATTAACCTTGTCCCCGTAAATGAGCAAGCAAAATATTCTGCTTAACACAAATAAGATTAATTTAGAATGTCCCCTTTTAGACAGCAAAGATAATATTCACTGCTTCAGATAAGACTCTAATGTATTTAATTCAAGTAGTTTTAACCCCCTCCCCACAACACATTATTCTTATTAGATTTTAGATCTTGGTATGGATTCTCACTGTTTCATTGGCTGATCCAGGAATTTGCAGAATGGATCACAGTCTGGAAAGTAGGCAATGGGGGGGGGGGTCCGCTCTGTGGGAATGTGTGAAAATAAAATGGAGTTGGAGGCATACACCTTGAGATAATTGCCACAATAATGTATTTCAACTTGATGCACTTTCACAGAAAACATGCGTTCTAACCCCTACTCCCCAAAAATAGCTACTTTCTTTTGTGGTTTGATTGTAAGGATAGTGAAACAGCAAATTACCACACTAAAGTATTTCAACTGGTTACTCATTTGCAGGCTGCATCTCTTCAGTCCAGCAACCCCTCCGTCTACTCTGCTCAAATTAATATTCTTCAATTTTGTATCAGTGAAAATGTATGACAGTCCACAGGATAGGTTTAACATTAATTACTCAGACTGTGACACCAGCAACACTGCAAATGTACTTACTACATCTCAGCACACACAGATCATCTCTAACCACACTAATTTCAGTCTCACAGTCCAGCCTAATTCCTTATTTGACTATTTGTTTGCAGACATGGCTGATAACTTGAAAGCTGTAGTTCCTTTTTTAGTTCCATTAGCAATCACTACATCTTTACAGTATGGTACTTTACATGATTAAAACTTCATTTGCCTTACTTGTAACCTTAGCCAAACTGATTACATGTTCTGCTGTCTACTTCTGCCCAGGTGAACTTTGCGCATCTCATTACGATACCTTGCACTCATCAGGAACTTTTCTTCCCATTTACTAAATATATACGTGGAGGAGGCAGTGGAGGTGAGGCAGAGATTATTCTGCTTGTTCAATTCTCACAGTCAAAATTGATTACAAAGATAAGCTTTGAATGTTATTCACAAGGCCTTTGATTCTGTCCAAATAAAAGCTGATTATATCATTGTTAGAAATTAATATTAGAGAGAAATCCATGTAAGAAACATGCAATACATTCATATCCAACAGCCTTTTTTGCTGGACAATCCACATATGTTGTAAGGTATTAAACTCTCTTTTCTGCCATGCCAAGGAGCCTGACAACATCCCCAATCAGTTTGATGCAATGCTGAATCTCCTCTGCCTCCAATATCTGGTAACTTTCCCTTTGTAAGTCACCCTTTATCCAGATACTCTTTCCCAAAACTTGAAAAAATGTCATTTCTAGTCTTCTCTTCTGCTCTTCTAGTACCTACTGATTTATACTGATTTTTTCAGCTCTACAAAGTTGTTGGAAAAAACTTAGCACATTTCAGATTATAAAGTATTTTTATAGTTATGGCTGGTAGTGTCTCCCTTTGCAGTCTATATTTTCAGATTTGGCTACAATATTCAGTTATTTGGACCCTCATCATTACCAACCAACATAACGCTGGCAGAAATTATATCACTGACAGTCTCACTGGGACATTTATTGTTGACTTCACTTTTGCTAATGGCTTCTTGTTTCTTTAATAGCTCAAGTCATGGATTGCTTTGCTTTAATTCTGTCTTCACTGTAACAGTGATTATTTAAGATGTGCTCTACAGCATCGTAACATTCTCTGTAATACATTTTTACACCAATTGTAGAGTTGTGGCATGCTTCTGTCTGTACTTTTTCAGCAGTTTATGTTCATTTTGTTTGTTTTTTTTTTTATTATTTTTTCTTCAGGGTTAGAAATTATGTTAACAGTGGGGCTGCTGTATCATCTGGAGTTCTCAAGGAATCTATCATAAGCTTCCTCCTCTTTTTTCTTATAACATGTCTAAAATCTCCTAATCTATTCATTGATGACTGTCTTTACCTAGAATGTTTTAATTTAAGGTACATGCAGTGTAAGTTCTATTGCTCTCTCAAAATTGCTTACCAAAGCGCAACGTTCATCATTGTCTCTACTTCTCAAATTAAAAACGATACCTCCTACATGGGGCAATTCTAACCTGTCTACCACCCTACTAAAACTCTTGGCATTTAAAAATTTAAGTATTATATTTTAGCAAACCCTCTCATTCCAACTGCTTGCTGACCTTATCTATTCTTAAAAGCACAAAGTAATGCTTAGTCAAGATTAAACAATTCTTCAGCAAAGCTGCTTTGGTGTCTATGTATAAGAGCATATTCCCAATGAGAATACAGTTTTACATTTAATGTAAACTCTTCCAAATCTGCAATCTCCTCCCTTTAGGTGCAAAAAACAAAATATGATAATGTATTCTCTTTTTTGATCCACATATTACCACTATACAAATAAACAAATACATGTAAACATAAACTGCATGTATCTTAAAACTATTCATGGGAAATGGGGCTGAATGAAATATATATGACTACTGTCACCAAACAGTTAGTGTTATTTATTTGCATTTGTTTTTCAGAATAGAGCACTAATCCACTTAGACCTTTTTCAGACTCTGCTCCAAAGTGATGCCTGGTTTAGTGATTTGCTCAGAGTCACACAGGCACTGGAGGTTGATGGAATCAAACCTTGTAATGCTAGACAGCAGGAAACAGCTTGTTAACTGTTCCTTAATCCTCTGTGCCAGCTGCCAGATTTATATTGCAGGTTAATCAAAGAAAGTGTTACTACATGAAACAGACGTGTCCAGTTTAACAACAAACACAGCAAACAAGCATGGTACTTTCTTCTTCTAACAGGAAATAACCAAAGTCAAGCAGATTTCTTTCTTCTTTCTTATGATTATGCAAGGTTAACAGGCTATCATCAAAGGTGCAAAATGCTGAACTAACAATACCCTGAGTACCTTGCTTTGCAAATGTCGCATCCTGTTGCTGTTTATTCTGTTATATGTAAATATATGCCACATATGTTTTAAGATACAAATATGCTCACACGTAAACATGAAAAGGTTGTTGTAGGTCTAAATCACTACATGTAAATAAACATGCAAGTCTGCTGTTTAAGAGTATTTAACTTGATACCTTTAACAGGTAATTGAATAAACAGAAGCTTTCTTAGAAAAGTCCATACAATGAAGTAAACTAAATATGCTACAAGCACTTGTCCACAATGTGCATGTTAGTCCTTTTGATTCTATCTCAGTATAGCAAGAGTGATGCAAATATAACTCCTGAGCAATGCTTGTTGATAAAATGTGATGATAAATGAAACCGAGATCCCATCTGCCTGACTTAGTGGTTGTTCAGGTGGATGTAAAATATCCCATAGCACTTATCAAAAAAGAGTAGATCACTGCAAAAGTGAGGCTGGATGAGGAGGATCTAGAAGGGACAATATAACAAAATAGGATATATTTCATAAAGACATTTATGAAAATATTTGGTACAGAAAATGTGAATTTAGTAGAAGCAACTCAGGCAAAATTTACATATTATTCCTGAAGGTACAATAATTCCACTAGTCTAAATAGAAATGATATTTCACAGGAACATGTTAATTTAATTGATAGCTTTGAAACACATCCAATAACTAGTTCTGATTATGCACCAATAAAAACTAATATAAAATGCAGAGTAATACAGTAAAACTAAGTGCCTGGCGCTTTCCCACCTACCTGTTAAAAAGAGAAGAAGTTAAGGAATGGGTTGTGGAAATCATTTGAGAGTTATTAGGGAAGATAAAAATATCTACATAAGTTATAGCTAGTGACTGGGATAAAATGAAAATGGAATTTAAAAGTAGCATTGAAATAAAAGAGAAAGAGATATGGCTAAGTAATAAAAATTACTTAGAGAAAGTGACACCGGTTAAAATATTGTAGAATAAGAGGAAATCTCACAGAACAAGAGGAGGAGCAAATGCAGAATGATACAGAGAAAATAAGGGAGTATCTGCATAATATGAATGAGTTTAGAAGGATTGCAGTTAAGCAACTATTTTTGATAACAACTCCAGAGTATAACAACTTTTAGCACAATGATTTAGGCAACAAAGTATTGAAAAGATTATCACCAAACATAAGGAATCTATAACAAGAAAATAACCAGAGTTCCTGTAGATGCTTTAGAGCTAGTCTGGAAATTTTATGAAAATGTGAATAAAGCAGAAAAATGTGAAAATCTAGAAAGAGTACAAATGGAAATATTTATGGAAGACTTAGTTATGCCAAGGTTAGAGGTAGATGAGGATCAACAACTAACAGTTAAAATAGAAGATGATGAAATAAAAACAGTGATGTATAGTCAATCCTTAGGGAAGTCTTCAGGAATAGATGGCATTCCTCTGGGAATTTTAAAATTAGAAGAGAAGAAAGTGCTAAAATCTAGAAGATTTTGTTTAACAGTATTTTAAAAGGAAGGTAAGCATTAACATCTTGGATGAAAGCTGTGATGGCTGTTACCCAAAGATGGCAATGAGCATTCAGACCCAGCTTCATATATATATACCCATTTCAATTTTAAACCACAACTGTAAAGTGTTTATGTCTACACTAGCGACAAATGTCAAAGGTGTTGCCAAAATTGATAGATATAGATCATTATGATTTGTGGAGGGGAGGCAAACATTTGACAACATGAATAGAACAATGATGATCCAGAGGGAAGCAGAATATAAGAAAATACCTCTGTTGTTGGGAGTCTTCATACAGAGAAAGCATCTGAAAGAAGAAGTTGGGATTTTATGAGTAGAGCATTGGAAGCATTTGCATTGCCTGATACAATAAGGTTAATTAGAAGGATATATGATGGATCAGAGGCAAGAATTAAAGTGAGAGGGTTCCTCTCAGATAAGCTGGGTTTAAATAGAGGAACCAGTCATGGTTGTCCCCTTTCTTCTTTTCTTTATTTGCTTTATATTTAGAGCCTTTAGAAAAGAAAATAATGGACCAAGAAATACAATTATATAATTGGTATGGTAATCAAGAAACAGTTAATTTGTAGATTACCTTATTTTGTACCTGAAAAATCCAGAAAAGGACATATCAGTGTTGTAGAAGATTTTGAGACAGTTTCAAGTCTTTTTGGAATATGAAATTAATCAAGATAAAACAAACAGTACAACCATAAATTATATACCCATGCATGAATTAGTTCAGCAATACTCATATTTATGGGGACATGATGAGATGAAGTATTTAGTAGAATGGTTTAAAAAGGCTTCATTTATAGCAGCTAAGGATGTGGGATATGTGGGTAGAGACTAAAAAGATAATACAAAAACAGAAAAGCTGAAAGCTCTTATTTATAGATATGGATAGTAATATACACGCAGTGAAAATGTGTTTAGTCCCTTTAGTCATTCATATAGTTTAGGCATACTTTTGTGAACCCATGGAGACATTGTAAACAACAGTTAATAAAGAATTAAAGTAATTTAGCTGGGAGGGAATCTGGGCAAGAATTCGGTGGGAAAGCTGATCCTTCCAATAGAACAAGGTGGTTTAGATTTACCTGATTTGAAGGGATATTTTAGAGCTACACAGTTTAAGCTCATATACATACCACAAGCAGAAATTTATAATTCAAAGTAAAAAGGGACGATGATGCAGCAAGGAGGAAGTTCAAGAAGTACAGAAAGAGGTGGGCATCTGGATGTAGATCCTTAAGGAGAATAATAACAACAATGCAGAATATTATACTCATAAAGTAGCAGAAAGTATTATAAGAACTAAACAGTACAAGAATGGAAAAGGGTTTTTCTAGTAGAGATGACTGCAGTAGGGGTACAGAAAATAAGCAAGAAGGGGCTAGAATTTACTGGAGAAACCTGGTAAACTAACCAATATATTGTTGTGAGCAAATAACTCAAAAAGGAAAGGTAATACAGGATGAGGCCAAGAAGGCATTTGGATTGCAGGCTAGAGACTACCTTCCCTACAAGGGCTTGATCTAAGAGTGCAGACAAAGAGAAAGGGATAGGGGAATTTTAAGTGAAAGACCTGCTCTGGTAGAGTTTTTAGTTAAATCCTGAACAGACAGGGCTTTTAAAAAGTGATAATTAGTAGGGCATATAAAATATTGTATGGTAACTATAAGAATCAATCAGAAGAGGTTAGAAAATATTGAAAGACTGGAAAAGGAATTTACAAGAAAGCAATGGGATGACATATGCATGGCTCCCAAGTATGCAACCAAGTCCAGAAGGTTGGGAATCTTTGCTTGAAAATGTTTGCATATGTATTTTATACCCCCAGCAAACTTCAAAGAATATTTCCTCTGGTAGCTAGCAAATTTTGGAGTAGTAATGGAGAAGAAAGAGGTAACCAGGAGCATATGTTTTGGGAGTGCAATGAATTGACAGATTTAAAAAATTCGCTGTGGAGTATTTTATCAGAAATATTTGCTGAGCAAATGACTGATGTAAGGAAATGATTCTTCTGAGCTGGCATACAGAATCTGAATTGCCTAGACATAGTAAGGCCTTATTAAATTTAATTCTGTTGGCTACTAAAAAGCAGTTAGTAGAAAATGGAAATCAAAATCTACACCACCCTTATTTGAGGCATTGAATATTATAAAAGGAATAAAAGAACTGGAAGAGGGATCTTTAGAAAAGGGAAAGAGCAAATTACATAGAAGCAAATGGAAATTGTGGGAACAATGCATGCAGGATAATGTAAAGAAAGAGGAGGAAGGCAGGAATTCAGCAATTTAATGTAATATTAGACTGTGATTGTAGAAAAGAAAAAAAGAAGTTATGTCTTACCATAATATTCCATCTGTGCTGTAGATCTTTGTTCATTCATTACAGTTAGGACCTTGGTTCCGTCCTCTGAACCAATATGGCCGTTTCCCAGCTCGCGCAAGCCAAAAACTCTCAGCTAAGACCTACCCATAATACCCCTCTCCTAGTTACTCCAGATCAAGTTTGCCTGCCCTAGATAAAAGATGTAGTAATGAAAAAGATAGTAGGAGGCTCTGTCTGAGCAAATATCCTAACCAGGAGTTCCTAAAGTACACCCGGAGTCCAGGCAGGGGGAAGGAGGACTGGAAGTAATGACTGAACAAAGATCTACAACACAGATGGAACGTTATGATAAGATATAACTTCTTTATCTGATGTTGTAAATCTTTGTTCTTTCATTACAGTTAGGACTGAGTTCCCAGCTGCTTGAGTCCTGGGTGGCCCAAAGGAAGGATATTCCTGAGCACTATAGAACCAAAAGATGCTCGTCCCCTGGAGGTCAAATCCAATTTTTAAGGAGACATAAAGGTATGAGGTCTTGCCCAAGTGGCTGCTGCACATATATCATCCATAGAGGCTCTGGAATGAAAAGCTACAGAAGTAGCCATAGATCTGGTAGAATGAGCCTTTATTCTGGAAGGTAAGGATAGCTTATTCTGTTGGTAGATAAAGGTAATGACGTTTCTAAGCCAAGAGGATAAAGTCACTTTGGAAACAAGTTTACCCAATCTGGGTCCTGCAAAGGCCACAAACAATTGATCTGTTTTCCTGAAAGATTTAGTCCTGTCCAAATAACAATGAAGCTGTCGATGCACATCAAGGGTGTGCAAAAGGTACTCCCATCTATTAGAATGCCGAGGGAAGAAAATCAGCAGGTCAATAGATTGGTTAATGGAAAAGCCAGAAAAGACCTTGGGCAAGAAAGAAAGGTCAGTATGAAGGGACACCCTATCTGTGTGGAAGATCAAGTAAGAACTCTTGACACTCAAGGCCTGCAGCTCAGATACTCTTCTTGCTGAGGTAAGTGCTACTAGAAGTATGGTTTTCCATGACAAAAATTTCGAAGGGAAAACCTGTGAGAGACTGAAGCACAAGAGTCAAGTCCCAGGGTTCTAAGGGAGGCTTGACTGGAGGTTTAACATTTAATACTCCCTTCAAAAAGGGCTTGCATAGGCGGTGTGACATAATTGAAGAATTATCAAGACCATTATGAAAATTGGCGATAGCTGCTAGATGTACAGTGATTGTTGAAGCTGAGGCTCCTGCATGTAGAAGAGTAGTCAGGTATTGTAGGATCTTTTAAATAGGCATAGAGAAAGGGTCTAAGTTCTGGTCTTGGGCCCAAATAGAGAACCTAGTCCATTTACTGGAATAAGCTTTTCTAGTAGAAGGTTTGTTTGAGGCCAGAAGAATTTTACAAACAGGAGATAGGATGTCAGGCAGCCTGGCAATCACTGGAAGTGGAGGAATCAAGCTCTGAGCTTGAGACTGTGCAGGTTCAGATGAATCAGTCCCTGAGTATGAGATAACAGGTCTTGGGAATGATCCTGAATCCACGGGCTGTAAATCAGATGAGGCCATAGAAATGGGAAACAGACTTGACGTGGCCAGTAGACGGCAGTGAGGATCACTTTGCTTCTCAGCCACTGAGCTTTCTGGGGAAATTTTGGGATGAGGGGAAATGGGGGAAAGGCATACAGAAGATCCGTGGGCCAATCATGTATTAGAGCATCCCTCGGTGGTTCCCGCTGAGGGAGGATCAGGGCAAAATAGCTTCTGCATTTGTAATTTAGAGGGGAAGCAAACAGGTCGCAGCAAGGCTTGCCCCAGTGCTGGAAGATCTGATCTGCTGTTACAGGGTTGAGGGACCACTTGTGAGCCATCAGAATATTCCTGCTCAGACTGTCCACAATAAGGTTGGAACTCCCAGGAATATGTGTTGCTATAAGAAAGCAGTTGGAAACTATCGCCCAGTGCCAAATCCTCATGGCTTCCTGACACAGGGGGTAAGACCTGGTTCTGCCTTGCTTGTTGATATACCAGATGACTGACATGTTGTCTGACTGAATTGCAATGGTCCCGAGGGAAGGGATGCATGGAAAGCGTGCAACGCTAAGAGAACTACCCTCAGTTCCAGGGCATTTATGTGCAAGTTGGCCTCCATGGTGGACCAGGTGCCTTGGATAGTCTTTCCCTGGAAATGCACCCCACCCTAACAGTGAAGCATCCGTGGTCACCATTACCATGGGCTGGGGAAGACAGAAAGGTCGACACCAAAGATTCATTTGTGGCTTCATCCACCATAGCGTTTCTTCCTTGCAACGGTTTGTAAGGCATATCATGTGGTTGAATGGGTGAGTTAGCAATGACCAGTGTGCGGAAAGGAGTCACTGCAGGATTCTCATGTACAGTCTCGCCAGTGGTACTAACGTAATGGCAGCTGCCGTGGAGCCCAAGAGTTGCAGTACAAGACGTGCTGGTATATAGGTCTGAGGAAGAAGGTCTTGGACTTGGTGTCTTATTTTCAAAAGCCTGTGAGGGGGGAGAAACGCTTGACAGGATGTTGTGTTGAAGACTGCTCCAATAAATTCCAGTGTCTTCATTGGGGACATTTGAGATTTGTCTTTGTAGATTGTAATCCCCAAGTGGAGGGTGACAGCTTGAGTGTAAGAAAGGCTGTGGACTAGAAGATTCCTGTTTGGAGCTGTAAGGAGCCAATTGTCTAGATTGGGAAACACGTGGAATCCTTGTAGTCGAAGATGAGCTACCACAAGTGCCATACATTTGGCAAACACTTGGGAGGCTGTCAGGAGACCTAATGGCAGTGCCCCGAACTGGTAGTGATTGGCTCCTAACCAGAGGTGGAGAAACCTCTGGGATCGGTGATCCATCTTTATGGGGTAGTATGCATCATGGAAGTCTATAGAGCACATCCAGTTATCCCTCACTAGGATGGGAAGAATGGACTGTATCATGACCATCTGGAATTTTTGAGTTTGATAAATTTGCTCAATAGGCTGAGGTCCAGGATTGGTCTCCAGTCCCCTGTCATTTTTGGCACTAAAAAAGGACCTCGAGTAAAACCCGGATCCTGTCTGGTCTGGTGGGACTGGTTGGATGACTCTTTTCCTTAGCAGCTTATCTCTAAGGCTGCTAATTCCCTCTGATTGGGTGGTACATCAGGGGTTCATTTGACAGGTCTGGGAGTTAAGTTGAAAGGTATTTGGTAGCTTCTGGATATTATTCTCTGCACCCAAACATTGGTAGTAATAAGATGTCAGGCTGGAAGATGCAGAGAAAAATGACCCCCAATAGCTTCCAGAGGGAAGCAATTGGGCTGCTGCTCAAGAGCGCTAGTAGAGTCTGCCGGAGAAATAATCTCTAGCACCCTGGTTACACAGACCCCCTCTACCCCAAAAGGGATGTCTTCTATATGAGTTGTCCCCTCTGCCCTGGGGGGATTGTTCATCACGAGTGTCACAAAAAGATACTTGGAATTTCTTGAACCACATTTTTCCTCCCTTCTGGTTCCCGGAGTAGCACCTCTGGGGGTTGGAAAGGTGTATACCCACAGCAGACAAGGTCATTCCATCTTTCTCACTACGTGTAAGTGTGTCTTGTACCTTGGGTCAAAAAGTGCATATTCAGCGACAGGTGCATTGATGAAGGAAGATTTAAAGTGGTCTGTGAAGTCACACAACCACATGCAAACATTACGTCACATGACAATGCCTGATGCAGTAGCTCAAACTTGCCCCTCAGTGGAGTGAAATATCAAATGCATCAAGGGGTTTGAGATGGATTCAAGGGTAGCTAGCTGTGAGGGGACAGTATCACACACCTCATCAGACAGTACCCCACAAAACAGAAAGACATTTTGGAAATTAGATCTCTTTGGAGACGAGTAAAGTGTGTCAGATAGTTCAGCAACCGAATGACGAATGTCACTGAAGCATCGTCCATTTCCCTAGTCTGTCCATGGTACAGGACTCTCTGTTTGGAGGATGGATGGTGGAACTATCTTCGGCCAGTTCCCTCTTGGTGGCTGCCGCCATGACCATAGAATCAATTGTCAACTGCTAGGACCAGTGGGGCTGGTTTTCATGTGTAGATAAAATTTTTGTCTGGCCTCCGAGGAACCAGTTCTACATTGTCCGGGGCCTTCCAGGCATGCTGCACAATGGTTTAACAAGGTCATCTGCCGGTGGGGTCACCCAGGAAGTAGATGGCTGGGCACAGAAGGCCTACAGGAACACCGATTCCTCAGAAGAAGGGTTATAGGACTTCCAGTCTCCCCACTGCTTGAGGATTTTGAGAAAGTCTCAGAATGAGATGTCATCTGGGGGAGACCGTGAGGACCCTTCCCCCTCATCACAATCAGTGTCTTTGGTGATAGAGTCCTTCAGTGAGAAAAGGTGCTTCCTCTTGCACCATTTCTTCTGGAGTGGCTCCCCAGTGGGATCTTCTGAGCAGGACTCAGGAGAGGGAGTTCCCTTCAAAGAGTGTTCTTGTGACTCCTGTGCCCGGGGTTCCAAAATATAGGGTTGGGAGAGGAGCAAAAGAACTAGAAGCCATCTGAGCCATGGACATAGATGGCGCCAGTGAGAAAATAGGTGCTGGGCTAGATACCAAGGTACGGACAGTCCAAGCACTGCTTTGGGAGAGCATCGGTTCTACCGGAGCTGATGCAGCAAGGGTGGACGGTGCCGACAGGGAAAACATTGCTGTCGGGACTGAGACAGTATGCACCGGAGGTATCTTCTCCTTGGCAGGTATTCCAGTTTTGGAGCTGATGGAGCTGAAGAAACTGTCGGTACAGTGGCTGGGGATGGTTCAGAAGCAGGTACATTCATCGAAGCTGATGATGGATCCAAGGAAGGCACCAAAGTCAGTGGTGCTGAAGTCAGAGCCAAAATAGGGGTGAATATCATGGACGGCACTGAGGGAGAAGACACAAAGCCTGGTGTCGAAGATGTCTGCACCGAGGAAGCACGGAGCTTACTCAGTTCCGTAACTGACGGAGATGCAGGAGCCAAGTGACTCCGTTTGTCCTTATGTTTTTTGGTCTTTGTAGGGGGTGAGACCTTTGACCCAGACAGAGCCTCTGAAAAAGGTGTCTTGAGTAAACCTTTTAAGATAACTTTATTATTATGTTCTGCTAGTGTACAATTACTAAAAATAGCACAAAAGTCACAGTCAGCTCTAATATGATCCACACCCAAACAGTAGACACAACGAACATGTGTATCTGAGTTAGGCATCTTATGACCACACTTGTCACACTGTTTAAATCCCTACTTAGCTTTGACTGACATAGTAAGGCAACAAGTTTATCCTATAGAAAAAATAAGGGAGAAAATACCAGTGATGTTATTTTAAAAAAGTACCTCTAGTAGAAAGGAAAGGCCTGTCAAAGACAGGAGAGAGGGACAGTGCCAATAAAGGTAAAAAATTAAATTACCAAGGAAATGGGTAGGAAATAGGCTTTGGTTATAGGCAACAGTAAGAAAAGGCTAACTTGACTAAAAATTAAATAATTTTGAAGAGAAACTGTCTTAAAATTAACAATTTTCTATTTAGCTTTGAGAGAGATGGCTAGCACGTCTGACTAGGAACACGGCAAACGAGATCTAAAGTAACTAGGAGAGGGGCATTATGGGTAGGTCTTAGCTGAGAGTTTTTGGCTTGCATGAGCTGGGAAATGGCCGTATTGGTACCAAGGACAGAACCGAGGTCCTAACTGTAATGAAAGATCAAAGATTTACATCAGATTATATGTGATGTATATTGTATTTAAATAGGAAATGTTAAAATGGTTTTCTTTTCTGTTAAAGTATGTTTTCCTATGTCTTAAGTGATAATTTAATAAAAATGTATACAAAAAAAAAACTAGAGGAAGCTCCCCAGTGGCCTGGCCAAATTTCCCCTATAGGTATAAGTACCAGATCGGGTCTCCCCTGAAAAGATTTTCCTGGACTAGTGGGAAACCTGGTAAACAAATTGTAAATAAATAAAAAAAAAATAATAGAAACTTGCCACTTCAGTGTTATATACAGAAGTAGGCTCTGTACACAGTCTTTTGATTCAATTACAACAAAGTTCAGTATGCATGCTATCAGCAGGAAATAATGAAATGCAAACAAGCCTGGGAAAAGAATGCAACACCATCTATCCAGAAGCCAAAATGAGTAAGATATAAACAAGATGAGCTAGGCTTCTCATCAGTGTGAAAACAATTATGCCTGGCAGTAATCTATGTTACCGCAGGCATACCTCTCAACTTCTTTACTCAAGAATTTTAGATAAAGACAAAAGTAATGGAGTACAAAGCATCAAAATCAGTGACAATAAAGTATTACCCTTATACTCTTTAAAAAGTTAATAGAACAATAAGTTTTGCATCAGCAGGCATTTCTGCAGTATAAAACGTAATTGTCTGGTATTACTAACTGCCCATAATCCTCAGTTACAGGGACAGGGCAAAAACAGGAAGCAAAACCAGTGAAATTCTACAAAATTCTGGAAATTTGAAAGGTATGGTTATATGGAAAGAATTACACTATTCTTCCCTGACCTAAAACCTAATTAACAGTGAAAGCTAAAATACTTTTAACAGTTTTGTTCCCTGTGCTTGAAAAATTACTCTCTAATACAATATGTACAACTTACAATATTTTTTTTCAAATTTGCTACAGAAGGCAGTCATGTGCAGATGAAGTAAGCGTCTGTCCTGTATTCATACCATATGTTTATGCGAAACCTAGTGAACCTCCTGTCTTCTAGAAACTGAGTATAAACTTGAGTCCAAACAATAATGTAGGTCCTCCAGATTCTCAAATTCAACTCCAAATAAAAATACTAATTAAGCAATAACCCATGACTGGGTGTGTGTAATGCTGGATTTACCCACAATTGGTGTGGTTTGATCATAGGGCCAAAGCTCAAGTGATCAAACAAAGTCAACTGTTGGTAAATCTAGCATCACCCACACTACAGGAGTGGATTATTACTATTATACAATGACATTATTTAAGAAAGAAATTGCTTACCTTTCTTAAATAATGTATTTTTAAAACAGCTCTGTAGTGTTCCCTCATGTTCTTCCACCTTTTCTGAGTACTGTGCATGTATATGGGACTTACGCTTCTATACTTGCAATTACTGCAGAGCAAGGAAAACAACAGACAAGAGAGAATCTCTGTTGCTGTTTTTTTTTCTCTTTTTTGTCCAATATTTTACAAGGGACAGCCTAAATACAAGGAACAATGGGAATATTTCTGATTATTTATTTTTGCAGAATACACACTTTTTTCATATTTTGCTGTCCAGCAATCATATGCTGATAGAAAAGTCCAGCCACTCAATGGTTCCTCATCAGATAGTCTTTTTTCTATTGGTATATGCTTGATTTACAGTGGGCATGCTAGATGGGCTGTCCAATCAGTGAGCACATTTTTAAATAACAATGACCTGTTATTGTATAATGTAGATTATATAAAAAATATCACTGACATTCATGTTAATTCTCATGCTGTTATCTACCATTTTGAAACGTAAATATCTGTGCTTAGGTACCCTGGTCATCAAAGAAAAGGCTCTTAGTACCAGCTAATTTACTGGGTAAATAAACAATGAAGGAATGAACGAATGAATGAATGAATGAATGAATGAATGAATGAATGAATGAATGAATGAATGAAGGAATGAAGGAATGAAGGAATGAATATTATATACAATGCACTTTTATGTAAAAATATTTTTTATATTTATTTACTTAATTAATTTATTCATTATGTATTCAGCTGACTAGAGTGAATCCTTCATTTGCCTCTGGCTTCTGTGTGGAAACATTTGCCTGCATGTTTTGCCTACATGGTTTCTGCAACTAGCTCAGTTTACACAGAAAATAGCTAAGTCAAATGCTCTTACCAATTAGTTTATGAGAACATGTGATGCGTAGAAAACTGATGAAGAAATCTATTAAGTACAGTCAGTAAAATTATACACACCAGTAAAGAAGACGTCTAATAATTTTCGGTACTAACGTATTATCGCAACCAGATGTTTGAGATAATACCGCTTGCTTCTCGGTGTGTGAATGAAACCAGAAATGTATGCAAAATCACACAGGCAATGTTATCTTTCAGAAAACACTTAGTTTAGGTAGGAAGAGCAGTGTACTATTTGAAAAATGACTGTTTGTGTGAAGCTATGCCGTTTCCCGACATCATGTCGCTCGTACTACATTTCCAAGTCCTGTTATGTGTAAGGCACATTCCTTTTCTCGAGATGGTAAATGTTGTCAAAGTTAAACTTGCCATTTGGAAAGAACATCAGTGTAGTTATTTAGTGGTAGAGAACTGACCAAAAAAAAATAAAGTATATATTCGCAATGCGTTTGTGGGATTTGCCAAGGACAGAAAAGGAGTCAATAGCACTTTTCCAGCAATACAGGATTATACCAGCAAGTAAAGAATACTGTTCAGGACATTCAATGAGATTGAACTTTAGGAAGAAAATCTTTTGGAAATTCAATTCAGAGAAATGCTACCAACACATAGGAGTTTGGTTTGCCAATTTCTTTGATGGTGGTAGAATTAATTTTACCACCGCTATTTCATTTATTGTTGGTGCAAGCAGATGGCATTGATAAGTTTCTGTCAGGAAGAACTGGATATGGCTGACAAGACTATCATAGACTGGAGTAACTATTTAAGGGATGCCTGTGTCTTAGAAATGGAGAAACAGGACAAGAAACAAATCGGAGGGCCAGGGTGTATTGTGGAAATAGATGAGACTCTATTTACTCGTCGTAAAAGTAATGCTAGCTGTATTCTCCCACAACAGTGGGTATTTGGAGGGATATGTAGGGAGACAAGAGAGACATTTCTTGCAAAAGTCACCAATAGAACAACAGCAACATTATTTAGCAAAATCACAGAATACATAAAAGAGGGCAGTACTATTTACTCTGATTCCTGGCGGGCATATCAAAACCATAACTATAACTTCATTGATCCAGACACAGGAGTTCACACACAGCACTTAGAGAGAATGTGGGGATCTGTTAAGTGGAGGAACAAAAGACAGAGAGGGACTGCATGCCACCATTTGGATTCCTACCTAGTGGAATATATCTGGTGAGAAACACAGCTTGCACAGAAAAAAAACTGCTTTGATGCAATGCTGACCGCAACTGCAGACAATTTCCCTACACACAAAAGCAGTAAACCAGTAACTGGACAATCCACAATTATGCTACTGTAAAACATCCACAAAACATTCCAACACTAAATACTACCCACAAGGATAACACCATCAGAATAAATAAAATAAACCAGTACTGTCAACTACTCCATACATGACTATCGTAGTACCCCCTAACACAACATTTAATAATACTTTCAGCCTCCGTTGTACAACTACTTTATCGAGTGTGCACATACATATTCTGTTAGTTATTCTCATTAACTTCAGTTCTGTTCTCAAGTTTGTAAAATAAAACAAACAATTCACCAAAAAGATTTGCAGGCCTCCATGTCTTATTTTCTGAAAATTGTATTGTAAACTTTTGAGTAATCCATCTTGCAGTACGGCAGCAGTTCAACCAAACATTTCCCAGGTGTCCGCATTTTATTTCCTGCAGTACTGCAGCAGTGTAACCAATTATAAAGTACGCAAACCAGGATTCACATTTTCACATTGATTTACCTTACGAATTTAGGACAAACTAAGTTGTACCCATTGAAGACGTCATATTCCACCTTAAGTTAACTCACACAATCCGTTTTTAGGCCAACAAGCATATTATTGCAACTGCGAAAATCTAGTTGCAGTAATACGTAAGTACCTAATTTTCAAATAAAATCCATAGCTCTTTACCATAACAGTAGAAGACTTCCATGTCCAGAATCATTGCAACTGGAAAGTACCTTTATAAACTGTGTCAGTAAAAGAAAATAAAAGAAAAAGGAAAATAGCACAGAAGATTTCAAAAACTTTAACTCTGTGGAAGGAAAAACATGCAGACTAATTTTTGGTATATTCCATCAGAAAAATAACTATGCCCGTGAACACGCTGCAGAAAACTAGTGCAAATGCCCTGATGAACACTGTTTAATTTGGTACTAGAAAGCAGAGCAAAAAGGAGGATTGAATATTTAAATAGAAATAGACATTTTCAGAGCAAGGAGGTTCAGTAAAACAAAACAAAACAAAAAATGTATGGGCCACTTTGCAAACGGGTAAGTGTGACCAGATTAATTTCTAACAACTGCAAAGTGAAAACGATACTGAAAATGACTAGTGCTATTGCTCAGGGAAGTATAATAGGTTACAAAGTTGATAACAGAAGCTTAATTGCAGTACTGTATTTCTGACATTCCATTCCATTTTTGACTTTTAGCAAGCAGTAGCGATGCAAAAAACTGCACAGTAAGTATGTAGTTGTCCTTTAAGAAACTTGGGGTTTCACTGAAAGTTTTTCAACAACCAGCAAACAAATAAAACAATCTTTGAACATATTTTAAACAAGACATTTCCTAATATGACTAAAATTGCACATTTTTTTCTGTTTTTGCATCACTAGCTATAGTGCGTGGCTGTTAACACTAGGTGGGTCTAATCTCTGCCCTGCTTGCTGACATTACCTGACTGAGTTTATTTTTGTTCAAAAGCACTTCTGACTGGAACTTACAATAAAGTATTCTTGTTTTTATGAATATGGCCTGGGTTCTCCTGATCTCATTGGCTTCGCTTGGTTTTTATTATCTTTTATACTTAGTGCAACATTTGTTCAGCACATCTTGGTCCTTTTCTGTTTGTACACAGTTTTGTTTAGACCTTAGTGCTGGAACCATGTTTAAAGGATGGATTACAACTATTGAACTAGATTATATGCCATGGACCGTGGTTAATGAAGGGGTTGTTTGTCCGTCAAGAGACAGACTGCGTTTGTTATTACAGAATACTGAAAATCCCCTTTTAGGTATGTCTTTGCATCAAACTACAGTACAAGATATAGACTTTTTGTCCTAAAAGCTAGTAATTCTACTATTGAAAATGAAGTATACAGACTCAAGAGGATCCAGATGCAATTGTATAATTTAGAAGTATGTTCTTTGCTGGGCATTGTACCTAGAGGACTTTGTGTTCTAAAAAGGCATGCACATGGAACTGCTTATCCGCTGTTGTTAAGTCAATGGCAGAAACTTTAATCTTGAACTTAGTTTCAATTATATTAAGTTATTAGTTAAATTTGCACTAAAGGAAGAACTTACTCTTATTGAGTCTGTTGAGAAGAATGTCTCGGCACTGTATGAACAATTTTCTTCAGAGCCGGTGGATAAGTTGTTATCTAATATTTTGGAATCTGTGAGCTTGTATGAGCAGAAATTGATTCATTTTAAAGTAAAAAAATGATTTGGGACAATAATGATGTTATAAATGGCAATATCTTTGTCTGGCCAAAAAGTAATGCTTCCACCAATAGAATTGTTGAACAAGAGCCAATACCCACAGTTACTAAGCAACTGGAAACTCCTACAACTTCAGAAAGCACTGAGGGTGCTTTTGTTACTTTGAATGAAGTCACAACTCACCAGGATGTGTTCAAAGGTGGGAGAGAGTTTGGAGCATGGAAGAAGACATTTGTAATTGGGGCTCAAGTACAGAAATCCAGCACAAACTTGAGTATAAGGGATTTTGGGCAATAGCATAAAGAAAATTTACATTTTCCTTTACCTATCAAACAACAAACAATGCCGAATGCCTCAAGGTTGACAAGCACAGGCAGAAAGAAACAGAAACAACAGCAGAACTTATAGGACCCCCTACAATAATGAAAATGTGGAAAATGACTTAGTTTACAATTTATCTAACAGGACGTTAAGTTTTGAAGAAAGATCACTGTTACAGAAGGGTCTTTCTTCCAAACCTACACAGAATGATGACATTACTGAGGTAATTTTCAATTGAGAGACATTTACTAGCAATGTTATGCTTAAATACAATTTTACAGACAGTATAAGTTTGGATACATCTAATATTGGTTATGTATTTAAAAGACCCAGTAAGTTTATACAAGCCATGCGTCCACCCGTTGAAGCATTTGAAAACATTTGTATAGATGAGATTTGTAAGGTTAGTTGTAATAATAAAAATAAGTAAAAGCTTTAATAATGTTTCATCTGATGAAAGAAAGGCCTTGTCTGAATTAATGAGAGGTAGCACAATAGTAATAAGACCCGCTGATAAGGGTGAGGTGATTGTTATATTAGATACAGACTGATATGTTTTACAAATTGACAACATGTTGTCTGATGTGAAGCCTTATAAGCAGGTTAGTATGTTTCAAGTTTATACAATGGCTGATGTGAAGAAAAAGATTAAGCAGTTATTGTCAGCTAAATTGAAGACAATTATGTAATTTTTTTATGTACTGAAAAGCCTACCATACGAATTATATGGGGTCTACCCAAGTTACATAAGGATCCTGTTTGTACACCTTTACAATCCATAGTATCGGGACAGAAGTGGTGCACTGAGGCCATTTCAATTTATGCAGAGAAAAGCTTAAGACCTCTTATTGAATCCAATGGACATACTTTACAAGATTCTATACAATTTTTGTGTGATCTTTTCAGTTTTACTAATGCTAATTTTATAGTAAATGAATGGTATCTTGTTATAATGGTTGTTCAGTCATTGTTTATACTGATACCCAATATTATAGATTTAGAGTGGATGGCAGAGTATTTGGAAGGTATGGAAACTTTTAGCCCTAAAAAGACACATTTATTATGCATTTTAGTTCAATTAATATTAGAAAATAATGTTTTGTTATTTAATAAGTGTTATTATTTGCAGAAAGATGGTGTAGCTATGGGCACATCATGTGCCAATTGCTATGTCAATTTTATTATGCTGATTTGTGAGCTGAAGTATATTGTTAAAGGTGGCTTCAGTAATCATATGATATTTTATAGAAGGTTTATGGATGACCTCTTCATGATTTGGAGTGGGACTATACAAGAACTAGAAGACTTTGTCTGCTATGTTAATAATAGCACAATTTTTTAAAGTTTAGTGTTAGTTATTCAGAGAGAGAAATTAGTTTTCTTGATGTTCTCATTAGTGTTTAACATAATGGGAAATTGGACACCCTGTTCTATAGAAAGCCATGTTATAGTAACAGCCTGTTACATCGAAATAGTATGCACCCTCACCATATTTTTAAAAATGTTAT
The DNA here is from genome assembly GCF_019279795.1 of Protopterus annectens. NCBI lineage: Eukaryota > Metazoa > Chordata > Ceratodontiformes > Protopteridae > Protopterus > Protopterus annectens. The sequence goes on from NC_056744.1 coordinate 841,791,740, forward strand.
TGAAGGTCAGGGTTTGAATGTATTCAGAGTTAATGCCAGTTATGAGAATTTTTTTTATTGGAAATAAAAGATTTGGGAGAGACGTTTATGGCTAGGGGGCATAATAAACATATGGTACACAATACACTTGATTGGATTGTTAAGAATAGAACAGAGGAAGGTAGGCCATACCTCCCTGCCAATCCACCTATGAACACACCGAAGCAAAGTAGTAATATTAGATGTAGGGTTCCAGTATATTTTTCTAAGGATACAGGTGACATTACTAGCATAATTAAGAAATATTGGTCTATTATGACTACTAATTCAGACCTCAAGAAGATAATAGGTGATTCTCCCATTTTTGTGTACAAAAATAAAAAATCTCTCAAGCAGATGCTATGCTATCCTAAAATTCTCACAGGAAGCAATTTTAATGGTAGTAATGGAAAATAGATTGCAAGATCTTGTTACAGTTGTAATTATTGCACCTATGTAGATAGTTCTGGAGCCTTTTGGCACCCAGACCAGAAGAGATGGTATACTTTTAATATAGATGCCTCCTGTAATAGTAAACACATAGTATATTTGGCCCACTGTATTGTGTGCCATAAATTCTATGTAGGTAAAATTAATTTTTAAAAGATAGTATATGGTAACAGCTTTATAGCATCAATCATGGGATAGCAAGTAATGCTTTATCTAAACATGTGATGGAGGCTTCACTATTACATAAATTAAATGTTTTGGTCATAGGTAAAATTGATGTTAGTCTAAGAGGTGGGGATATACGTAATGCTACTGAGCAATTAGAAAGTAAATAGATCATTAGGCTTAGGGCTGATTTTGGCTCAGGGTTGAATGACAAAGTTCCAATTAAACCTTTGATGAAAGGACGCCCAGTTTTGAGATAGACCATTATGTTCTACAAGTAGTGAATGTTTTTATGCTGTATGTATTGATTGCTGTCTCTTTAAATGTATTCTGCTTCTCAATTGAATTATTGAGTAGTGGTTTTATATAAATGGCTTGTTTTAGTTATGTGTTATACATGTGAAGAAGCAGCCAGTATGATTGTGTGAGTGCTTTGTCTGGAACTTTGACGCATGTTGTTTGTTTAGGTTGTGTTTTATTATCTTTTATACCTTGTGAGACATTTGTTCTGCTGATCTTGGTCCTTTCCTGTTTGTACGCAATTGAAAATTGTAATGTTAAGAATGCCCTTTATAAGTACTCCCTTGTCTACAAAACCTTTAAAAAAATGATTTGATATTTTGGAAGTAGTTAAAAATGATATAAAGAGAAACCTTCATTGAGTATAAGGAAACATATTGGCAGTTATGTCTAAATGCTACCATTTCCCCTGGGATTAACAATTCAGTGATGATCATGCCAGTTTTGAAATTTAGATCTGCAAAGCTGTAATATGCTGTTTGCAGATAATTTCATACCATTTCTTCTGAAACAGCTGTCTTCTTCCTTATAGGTTAATTTATTCCAAACTGCTAGTCTTAAACAAATGAGCTTTTAGACATACAGTTTTATATATTTTACACAACATATTTTTTCACATTTTTTGTGGTTTGTTTATACTGGTACTCCTCATAAATATGGATTCATGACTGTTTTTTAGTTTGATTGAGGCAGGTTTTTATTATGATAATACGATTGGTCACTTGTTTTTATATTTTCATATTTTAATATATATATATATATATATATATATATATATATATATAATAAATTTATATAAATAATAAATAATAAATAATAAAATAAATAAATAAATAAAATAAATAAATATATATATATATATATATATATATATATATATATATATATAAATATTCGTACAGGAATTAGGACACCTTGGATATAAAATGATTATAATTATTAGAATATTTATTATGCTATTAATTTATTGAATATTTTAAAGATCAGGAGCATTTAGTACAACTAAATAATTGCATAAATTATCTTGTATAAATTTGGAATGTACGATTTATTGAGGAGACAGTATCTCTTTGAATTTTAAAAAAAAAAATTTAAGGTGCTAATGAGGAGTGTTCTAATTAAATAAAGTGACTTATTTATGTGTTTAATCAGTTATATAAAAGGAGTGTGGTTGAAGTAACTTTACTTCTAATGATGTCCTACATAAGCTAGGTGGGATGAAAGCTTTTATGTTTGCTTATCATTTAATATGCTAATCTCTTATGTTACTTTTATTTGAAAGAAGTGGATTATGGAAGAGTATTTTACTTTCAGCTGCTTTCTTCCTTGGCTTGCATTTGGTCTTCAGAGGTGTTGTCATTTATTACCATGACCTAATTAACTTTCATAGATGCTATTAACAAAGCAAGAGACAAAAGCAAACTTGTTTCCTCTGTATTCCTTGATCTCTCTAAATCTTTTGATCTAGTCTCTCACCAGAACCTCCTGTACCAACTGTCTTCCCTTGGGCTGTCACAACCTATATGACTATGATTTAACAACTTCTTAACTGATAGATATCAGTCTGTTAAATAGCTCTCCACTTTTTCTCCCTACCTTCTTGTCAATGCTGGTGTGCCAGAAGGCTCCATTCTCGGTCCTCTAGTCATTAATATATTCACTGACAATTTACATAAATCCTCACAGCATGCTTCCCTCATACAAAATGCTGATGATTATTCCCTAATATGTCCTTTTGACAATCTAATACAGCTTCAGAAAATTAATTAAAAAGCCTATAACTGTTCAGAGTTGGCTAGAGGATAATTGCAGTAAATTAAAGCCCAGAAAAACTTAATTACTTTTTTTATTCCAAAATCCCATTTCCATGAAAAAAACAACTTTATAAATTCTTCCCTAAATAATACTATGATTAAAGTTACCCAGCATACAAAATACTTAGTATAATACTCAATGACAGTCTTAAATTTAATTTCATATTCACAACAGTAACAAGAAAACCCGTCAAAAAATAGGTACCCTACAAAGAGGAAAGAAATTCCTTACAGAGTCTGCCAAGGTAAGTCTAGCTACCACTTACATCTTACCCTCTATCCTATATGGTGATCATGAGCAGCCTACAAGCCTCATTTAGTTTTAAACTTGAACAGTGCTGTAACAAAGTTGCCAGATTTACTTGCAACAAACTTTTCTGGACCCACCTCTGTTCTGCACGAAAAATACTTAACTGGATTAAGGTTCCTCACCACTTATTTTATACTAAGCTCACCTTAACCCACAAAATCATCCGCATCCCATCTGCAAGCCCATCTGTTAGACTCCCACTCCAATACTATCTTCCAAATCATCCCTTTCAGTCAAATAATAAACAACTGCTTATCATCTCCAAACCACAAATGGTGGCTGTGTTCATTTGGTATTCCAATAGTGTAGCCAGAACTTGGAATGAAATTCTTGTATCAGTCAGGTCTATCACATACCTTCATATTTTCAAACCATTATTAAAAGATTTCTTCTCTGCCTTTTGGCTTTGTCTCTGCACCTCATCTGAGACATAGCTCTCTAACAGCATTTGTAACCTTTCGTGTACCTTCCTTTGAAGAGCTAAATCACTTAACCTCCTCATCCCTGTCTGATGCCTCACTTTATTGTACTCCTTAAACGACTATGCCTTCTTATAATTAGCATAACTAAATTACTATTCTATCACTACTTCTCTGTTAGCACTTAAATTTGCTTATCTTATCTAATACCTCTCTTTATTGTATTTTTTAAATTACTCCTATCTTGTACACCAATTTTCTATCTGTAAAGTCTAATTACAAGGTTTGTAAATTTAATGTTTGTGAATATCTATACAAATGTTATTATTCTGATGCTGTGCTATGTATTAACTGAAACTGCATTATAAAATTTGTTATTGCAAATATTGATTGCATTAAATATGATACTTTGGAGCTTTTCTCACCAGTCCTCCACTGAAAAGGGCACCTGTGCCCAGTCAGACTTTCCTGATAAACAAATGTCAATAAACAAATCCTTTCTTCCTAAACTACTTACTTTTCTTTCCTTACCAGTTTTTACGCTTCGCATATCCTCCACTTATTTTATTACACTCCATCATTCCCCTTTAATATCTGCTGTCTCACTACCTTGAGTTTTTTTCTCCTTCTTCTTGCATCCCCATTCATATAATATCCCTACTGTATCTCCTTCTACCCAGCTAGAAGGTATAGGGTGGCATCTTATAGCCTCTCTTTACATCATTAATCCTACACCCTCTTACTCAGCCTTCTCAACCCTTCCTTTTATTTAGCTTATCTACTAATTGCCTTTTTCAACCTCCACTACACCCCATGCATTATCTGCCCACTTTCTGTGCTGACACTTCTGCCTGTTTCTTTGGTGCTATCTCTCAAATGTGTCTTTTCACCTTGCTCCGCTGGCACACTGCTGCATAGCTATCATTTCCACTGACATGTTACTTAAATATTTTCCCTCATATCTCACTTTAAAAGCTTGTTCTCACAAACAACATTCTCTTTTCTTTCCTTCCTCTTTATTTGTTTTGAACCACTGTTGTATTCATACTCTGAGATTTATTAATTGTGTAGTCGCACAGCGGTGCCTACATGAAGTAAGCACATTAACATTATGAGTGGCAGTGCTAACTGAATGTTCAGCCTGCTTATCATTCATACGTGGATCCAAGCACCTTTCCATGGCCAGAAATAGTGTTCATGGGCATGGAAAGGTGCTTGTGTACAAAATGTTAACAAAATGAATCACAAATAGGCAGTGCTCAGATATGAGCATGCGCTGTAGCCCACACATATTAAGGTCAAGTACTGGGACACAATACAAAATGAGGGGAAGTGAAATGGGGGAATATGTACACAAAAATGTGATATGAGAACATAGTAATGTTGTACAGGGGAAATGTTTAAAGTGTACTCATCTAACAGGCAAATGTGATGAAAGTGTATAAGAAGCATTGAAAAGAAAACCTGCAAGACTGATATAATGGTGATTACTGTGAATGTCAATCCCACAGTTACACAAATAAATAATAACAGACATGCTGAGATAGGATGTGGATAGGGGCATAAAGCTGCAATGTAACAAAGAGGACTGCAGATGTGATTTACATATTAATAAAATGGTTCACTTGAGATAACTGTTCTCAAGGATGGAAGATACATTATGTGGTAAATGGATTGAATATATTTAGAGAATATAAGGATGTATATACAAGGAATTGGTGTATGAAAGCTGAAAGCACCAATGTAATATCCATTTCGCCATGTATAAACGAACAAAAGGACATTATAGCTGTAATGTCAGGTAACTCGGAAATGGACATGCTTATGCAAAGAGATGACAGAGGCATGGGTAAGAAAGGGGCTGATTACCAATAAGCATGCAATAGGCAGGCAAGTATTACATGTTTATGTAAATGATACTTGGCAATCTAATAACAAACAACATACATAAGTGACCAATGTCAAGATTGAGTGGATGAGATGTCAGGAGTCCAGCGTTGCCTTTACTGACTTGCAAACATGTCTGACATACTAATACTGGGGATGCTCCCATACAGTTAGATGGAACAGTAACAGAACATCAATCAAGGACCAGCAGTACAATACAAAGTGTTGTAACAGAGGGACAATCACATCTCCTGATGACCATCCTTCAGCAGTACAATACAAAGTGTTGTAATAGAGGAACAATCACATCTCTTGATGATCATCCTGCATTCCATACAGATAGACATATTTATTGAATCACCCATCTGCCGGTAAGCTGTATATTGTGAGGGAAACAATGACAGTATTGAACACATGTCTAGTGGACGGCATGCAATACAGGGCATAAATATCTTGTTAAGAAGTAATGCATATGAGTAAGGATTGACCAAAGAAACATTTGCAGCATGTCATGTTACAACACGTGCCAGAAATGATATCAGAGAGATGCATAACCATCAGGGACACCACAGACATATGCAAATTGGTCATGTAAGGAAGAAACTCCCAAAGACCAGACATCACCATAATATCATATAAGGTGTACTAGGTGTACTGATGACCTGCATGGTATAACAATGCATGAAAAAGCTGGCCTATGAGTGTATGTATGCCAAAGTATTATGACAGACAGATGTTAACAGATTCAAACCTCTGCCTATTATACAAGGCACTTTGTCAGACCTCTGAATTGAATGCCTGTGCCACATCAGATAGCAATGGAGGCTTTCACAAATAACTGAATTGAATGTGTGTGTCAGCAGAGGAAGTATGGATATCATATGAAGAATCAGATTTAGTCAGAATGCCAGAAACCAGTTACACATTTCCCACAACACTGAGCATTACAATATGACTGATAGTCTTTAAATAGGAAGCTGCCTGTCTGACACGTAACACACACTCTTTCCCAGAATTGAACACCTGTATATCTATGTAGGTATGCTATAAATGCCAGTTCTCGATGCACTGCCATAGGAGGACTCACAATATGACATGCCCCGAATACACATTTCAATGCCATGAATCACAACCTGTGATAAAATATCATTGACCAATATAAAAATGGATAACAATAACTAAATACAATTGTTTTATTGTTTTGTAATGGCATTACATTCATATAATGTTTCCCCTGTCAGGAACTGAACAGCAGGCAATGTGATTCTGCTGACTAATGACATCTGGATGAACCACAAGTGTCAGAGTGGATGTCATACAACTACTATGACAAACCACGTATGCTACATTATTATATCATCTGTATGTGTGGTAAACAATATGTGGGATGAAAGGAATCATGGATGTCTTTCACAATGTCAATGGATACATTATCACCATGGTACGTGTCAGTTATGCATTACACTATAAGGCCCAACAATGCTAACAGGTCCTGAAAGTGGATGTTGAACACATGAGCATTTGACAGCAGACAATACATGGATGTTTTCAAGGATGAATGCACCATAGTAGAAATGCTACTACACGTGTGATATATGCAGTTATGTGAAGGCAAGAAGTCTAGCATTTCCTGCAAGGGATATGTGTACCTGTGATTGCTGTAGTATATCAACAGACAGCATATTGTGTCATTTCCCCATGCCAGGGGATAACATTTCCTACATATGTAGGAAGGAACATGGAACCCAATGCAAGGAGCATGGAAGCCAATGTCATAATTTCTCTGAATGAAACCATTGCTATGTGACAAGTTGTCACTGCCCTCAGTAAAGGGGACCAACATACATATGTGTACAAAGCTAATGCTCATGACAGTGCTATTAGTGACGTGTACAGTCACAATAACACTGACACAATGTACTGTGAGCACTAATGGATTTATTTCAAGTAACTTTCTAAAATTACAAGCTAAACCTTTGAACCTGAAACTCAAGGGCCACATGACCATGTTGAAGTATAACTGAGATAGTACACAGTTAAAAGGATGGCATCACCATTGTTTAAAAGCAAGATGTTTATGATAAAATGTATCTGAAGTGAACAATAACAGTGTATAGCTATACATCATATATGTCTTTGCAGGAAAATATATGAAATATGAGGGTGAAGAACACACCTCCAGCTAGACTCCAGCATCCTACATATGTAGTTACACCATGTACAAAACACACTATCAAAGGCATGCAACATAGGAGAATGCACACTCCAAATTTGACATACTGCAGGTATGTTAGCAGTATGTAACCATTCTGTGAACAAAATGTTATTCTCCTTCATGATACTAGGATTTGCTAGTATCACAGAGTGCCACTGTAATTCTATCCCATAATTAGATGGTTACATAAAGGTAGTTCTGAGGTAGCCATTGTTATATGACAGTTATAAATATTACACTATTGAAGCCGTGATGGAATCAAATTACCTACCTATCTACTTACAACATTTATACAGCACATTATAAGTAATCAGTGCCACAGGAGAACACTGAATAGAATTGTGACACAGAGCATCTATGAAAGGATAGCATCAACAGTGTATTGCCAAAGAGATTTATTTGGTAAAATTATTTTTACAGCCAATTAGGACTTGTAAAGGTTGCCACTACATATGTATGCACAAATTCATTACTGTAGTTGCAATCACACTTGCACAAGTTAAGCACTGTTGCAGCTAAACATCCTACCTAGCTATTCACATGTTATTAATGTCACACTTTTATGCACGACAGTAGAAGTCTGACATTCAGATAGCTTCAGTTCATTTGCAAAACAATGGTGTCATCAGTATTTTGAACCACTGATGTATGCAGACAATATAATTAGGTAATTCTGTGCTCTTGCTAATGCCGCATAAAAAACCTGATGTGTGAAGGATGGAAACATTCCTAACACTTAACAAATGTTCACATCACCTCCCCTCTAAAACATTAAATGGCTATTTTTCAACCCATGACACTGTTCTTTTAATCATTAAAGTAAAAATGTATGGACCTAGTCCTGCCTAAATAAACAAAATGTCCTTTACATAATGCATAAAAAATAATACTCTTTACATTATAGACAGCATGCGTACCTACACCATAAATGCTAAAGGATAACGCTGCTCAAGATGCAGAAACCTTTACAAATGCACTCTATGAGCACTTACAAGGATGCAAGGATCATGCCATCCCTAGCAAAACCAAGACTCACTCCTCTAAGAGAAGGAAACCAGTCTGGTGGAACCCTGCCATAAACAAGTTATACAAGAGAAGGAGGAAACTAGTTCAGGAAAAAAAGCAAATCCCAAGAAGGAAAGACAGTCCCAATCAGTATCAGTAAGAAACTAAGGTCCCTCATAAAATCATCCAAGGCTAACTTTGAAAGAAAAATAGACAATGATTCAAAAGATAACCACAAAGCCTTCTTTAGCTATGTTAATAATCTAAGTGGCAACTCTCAGATATGCACTGAACTAGTGCAAAATAGCACAACATATACTGAACCTACTGATATTGCCAACATCTTGGCAGATAGATTCAGTGCAAACTTCACCTCTCTCTCACCCTCAAAAGGGCCCACAACAATACCAGAAAAGTGTGGTGGCCCAGAAATCATAGACCCACAGGTGAAAATAGCCCTTTCAAAAGCCAAAAACACAGCATCAATGGGGCCAGATGGTGTCCCAGGTTGAGTCTTGCACGAACTACAGAATGAATTAAAGCCCCCATCTAAACACACTGTTCAACCTCAGCCTCTCCACACACTATGTGCCCATAGAATGGCACACAGCAATGGTTATTCCACTCCACAAAGGAGGGGTCACAACTGATCCTGATAACTATTGCCCCATAAGCCTGACTAGCCTGGTCTGCAGGGCTATGGAGCGCATCATCATGGAACTCATTAACAAAGATATTGGGAACCTCCAAACACTTGACCCAACCCAGTTCAGCTTTGCTAAGGGCAGACCATGCCTACTAAACCTGGTTGACTTCTTTGAGACAGTCACCAAGGTCATAGATGAGGGAAAGGTTGTTCTCACAGCCTACCTTGACCTTGCCAAGACTTTCAACACCATTCCCCACTCAGGTATTACAGAAAAATTCACAAGCCTGAACATAAACCCCTACGTCATGAGATGGGTTGCCAACTAGCTTACAGACAGAACACACAGGCTCCATGTCCGACTCTAAACCAGTCACAAGTGGTGTCCTGCAAGGCTCAGTCCTGGGACCCCCACTGTTCGGCATATACGTCTCAGAAGTACAGGCAAACATAGGAGGACTATGACTAACCAAGTTCACCAATGACTGCAAACTGGTAGCCATAATTGACTCTCCAGCTGACAGGGACATCCTCCAAAAGGACCTTACTGAGACGGACACCTAGTGTCAAAGTCATGGCCTCAAGCTAAATGCCAAAAAATGTATAGTCATCCCATTTTGGAAAAACAAAACACCACATAGATGGCAGCCCCCTTAATAAAGAAGAGGTAATAAGAGATCTGGGGACCAAGGTAGATAGTAATCTCTCCTTTGGCAATCATATTGCTAAAGTAGTTAGGGAAGCCTTCTATGTGGCCCGTCTAATTACTAAAGGGTTCACATCTAGAAATAAAGAGGTTATAGTGCCCCTCTACTCGTCACTCATCAGACCCATCATACAGTACAATGCCCTATTTGGGATGTGCTTCATAAGATACTTCCAACAGCTGGAGAGACCACAAAAGTACCTCACCAAGAGGATTATTGGTCTCAAACATATGTCCTATGCAGCCCGACTGAAGAGACTCCGGCTGTACTCAGTGGCATATCGCTTACTCAGAGGTAATCTCTGCCTGACTTACAAAGCCATGTCCCACTCAGAATTGATGGACATGCTCCACCTAAAAATCCAAGTCACTGCGCGCCATGGGCTCTAGTGAGCTAAACCTCACCACAACAATAAATAGAACATGCTGGAGGGATATATTCCTGTCACAGAGACTCCCCATACTTTGGAACAACATTCCAAGCAACATTAGGCAGAGCTCCTCACTAACACTCTTCAAGAAAAACCTTGACAAGTGGATGGGTAACAGAAAATACACCTCTGGGATCACTTCATTGGCTCTGCTTGACAGAGGATCAATTAATTAATCAATGGGGCAGCGAAAGCCGACACACTCTGGCTAGGCTTGTAAATGCCCTTGGGCAGATAGCCTAGTACCTACCTATGAACCTATGAACCTATAATGATGTTGTGGATGTGAAGGATGGCCTTCAGGGATGATGTTGACATCTTTGGATTTGAAAATGTATTCAGAATATAGAATGAATGCGCAGATGCTCATCCAGCTCTAAGCCACCACACACTTACACACACACACACACACACACACACACACACACACACACACACACACACACACACACACACACACACAATTCTACCATCTTGTGTATTGAACCTCCTACCTATCTAGTTTGCACTGTAATATTTACAAGTGCCATAGGGGAAACCTTACTCTCATGGAACAGATAGCACTTTTGTTGGGATGACCTCATCTGTGTGTTTCATGCAGGTTGTACTCATAAAAGTTGTTATATGGGAATTCTGTACACATTTAAATACACCTTCTGCAGGTGAAGTGGAGACAGCAACAAGCATTTGCACACACACACATACACACACACACACAGACACACACACACACTCACGCGCACGAGGTTTCCAGAATGAGTATCAAAATGCTTGCCTATCTTGTTTACACCATTTAGAGATCAATGTTCAAGTTACAAGGACCACAGGAGAAGACTCATTCTAACAATAGAGATTACACTTTTGTCAGGATGACCACATCAGTGTGTTTCAGAAAGGATGTTACTGTAATATTAGGGAATAGAGGAGCTGCAAGAACATTTAAACTTATTAAACTTGGGGAAATGGATACACCACCAAGGGGTACATACAATCACATACACACACATGCACACATACACACACGCACACACACACACACACACACACACACACACACACACACACACACGCACACACACACACACACACATACATATACACACACACACACACACACACACACACACACACACACACACACACACACACACACACACACACACACACACACACACACACACACATACACACACACACACACACACACACACACACACACACACACACACACACACACACACACACACACACACACACACACACAAACACACACACATACACACAAGCACGTTTTCCATGCTGAGTATTTAACTTCCTAATTATCCACATTACACAATCTAGAAAGCACTGTAATACTTACAAGTACCAAAAAAAGAAGTCTGACTCTCATCAAAGAGATTGCACTTTTGTCAGAATGACTCCATCAATGTGTTTCAGAGTGAATGTTCACATAAAAGCTGTTATAAGGGAGATGAGAGAGTATTTAAATGCATTATTCTCGGGGGAAGTGGATATACCACCTAAGAATACACACAATCTCATGCATACACAAGTCTTCCATGATGGGTATTGAACCTCCTACCTATCTAGGTTACACAATCTAGAAAACAATGTACTAGTTGCACATGCCACAGAAATAAAATTCTAAAGGTAGAGATTGCACTTTTGAAAGGATAACAACATCAGTGTATTTTGGTGAGGGTGTTTATATGAAATTAGGGATAGGAGAGCTGTGAGAACAGTTAAATGTATTATTCTCAGGGTAAGTGATACACCACCGAATGATACACATGGTCACAAACACACACACACACATGCACACACACACACACACACACACACACACACACACACACACACACACACACACACACACACACACACACACATATACAAGCCTACCATGGGGGATTTAAATCTCCTATCTAACTAGATTACAGAATCTAAAAAGCAATGTGCTAGTTGCAGGATCCACAGGCAAATACACACGATGCCTATGTGAAATTAGATAGTGGAATATTTGCAAAATCATTGCTAGAAGAGATAGTATTGAGCATTCCAGGTCATGAACAAATGCATAAGTCTGCAAAGTATAATGTAATGTTACTATGATTTTACATGAGTTGACATGCCTTGATAATACAATGTGCAGACTTTCCTTATTGTACACTCTGATACTGTGAGGGACTTCGACATGTTCCACATAACAGAATGACATGAATGTTGAAAGTTGTATAACACTGGATTATCAATTAAAAATGACCATGATATGATGTCATGATGATAGCACACTTTTATTGTCTCATACCTGCACTATGTACATAGGGCAACTATGAACATCAGACACAGAAAAGTGCACTGCAGAATGATTGTGATAGATATGGTGAGAAGAGATTAAGGAAGCTGGTAAAACAGTGCAAATACAAACACTGTAGAGCAGACACATTACTTCACCAAAATTAATTAGGAGAGTTAACATCCTTAACAAAGAATATTCATCATTGGTAAATAGTAATACAGACACACAAACTATTTTCTGCAAGAAAAAAATATGATTCCATGCTCTCCTCTTTGGTTTTCTTGTACTGTTTAAACATAACCTCACTGAGCTGATTTGTGCTGCAAATAGTAAAGTGTTAGCATGTGTGTAATCATATCTTGAAGTGTTGAACTTATCACAGTAGTTAGCAGCAATCTATGTTGCTCTGTGCTGACTCCCACACAAAGATCTGTACAAGACAGCATTTACAATAGGTAGCAGGCAGATTAGTGTAGCAGCAAGATAATGATGTGCATTCACAGACATACAGGGCGCACAAGACAAACAGGGATGATGATGGAGACAAAAGGTTGGAGTACACCATGACTGGAGATTGGTAGGGAACATCTGAGGCACACCCATGTCCTCACCTTCAAGACTGTTATCACTGTCTCCTGCAGCAGCTCTGGGATCAGTGCCAGACATGACTTTTCTTTGCATTGTGACACAGGACCCTTTAATCACTGCCAATATGTGTACTGAGGCCCCTCTCCCTATTATCCCACACCAGCCCTGTCAGCTCCTAGTAGGTGACAAAATCACTACCTCCACAGGTAGTGCTCCCAGAGGGTACCACTGCACCATCAGCCAAGGCAGAACTATCTGATGTACTTGGAGCAGGTAGGACAGGGGTTGAGGAGGCAACACTGAAAGGTTGTAATTCTGAAGTGCTGGGTGTCTGTGCTGCCATCTGTGGAAATATGTCAGGCCGAGCCACAGTGGTTAGTTTTCCTGTGTGGGTTATTGATGATTAATTTACATTAGCAAGTTTTGTAAACAATAGATTGCTAATAAATTATAATCCCCAAAAAAGAGACAAGGGTGGGGGAGACAATAAAGAGACAATTATATACAAGGCATGTAACAGCAGTGTATACATTAAACAAATTTTTATTTAGCAATACAAAAACAACAACTATGATAATTTACACATCTATATATGTGGAAAACATATTTATATGGTATTCGATAAACAGATCACTGTTGTGATATAAGAAACAGCTGCCATTATTTTATTCTGATGGATTGGAATTATGCATTCAAAGTATATTTCCCATAATGTAAAGTAAAACAAAACAGCAAAAAGCAACTATTAAATACAGTCCATAAGGGAAGAATTTCACTGTAATGGGTGATATGATTCAAAAAGAACTTCACAACTCTAAGTGCAACTTATTTAATGTATACATCAACACAACAAAATTCTTTCCTTGTGGACTGTATTTTATATTTCCATAATGTAATTTTTCCTGACAGATGGATGTTAAGATCTTATAAATGATTATCAGTTTATAAAAAATATTGCTTCTGGGTACTGAACCCATACACAGTAAAGCTGGTATTATAATTGCAAGCAGAAACACTTATTGCAGAAAGCAGTCATGCTTGAGATGAATGATGAAATATGCCTGTTTGAGATGCTACTGTTTGGGGGAATGAAAATAATATAATGGGTTTCATTTTTACATAATACATACTTAAACTATACCTCTCCGAAGTGAGTTAATCTTTCCTGGTGCACCTCACAATTTGCAGCAATCTCCTCTGTAGCTGTACAGAACAAAAAGAAGGGAAATATATACGAAATCATAATGAGTAACTGCATTAGCTGGCTAGATAATTACTGCCATATCATACACAGATTATGGGTCAGAACACTTACACAAGTGGAAGGAGTTCCCAGTCATAAATACAGCCTTCCATTGCCATAGGAGGTCCTGTTTGCCCTTTGTAAGGTCACTATAATGGTGACAACATTGTTCCCCATTGGCTAGAATGCCACTTGCAGTGGAGACAGCCTTGGCTAAGATATTCCAAACCTTCATCTTATACTGAAGCCAGCTACAACCCCTGCAGCAGCCTGCAGCTGTAGCAATTCAAAAGGAGTGAACAAAAATCCTGAACTTCTCAACACCCCACCTCTGTGCTCTAAGCTTAGCACCTTTCTCCCCATTGCCAGCCATAACTGCAAAAGTCAAGCTTACAAATTATGTCTGAAATGGGGCCTAATTCAGATTCCGCATGGAACTGGTATTGCACAAACATGTATAACCAATTTATACAATTGTAAGCTGATGGACCCCTTGGCATACACACTGACACTACTTACAGCAGATAGCAGTAAAGCTTTGAACCATGGTATTGAGGTGTGCCATGCGTGATGCTCCACCCATTGACACAGTTTCCAATATTCAACAATGAACTGCTTACTGGCATGGCTTTTGAGGATTGCACTTTGGAAAGTGAAAGTTGGCTGAGTTTTAACATATCATCAGTTGGGGCTTACCCAAATGTAAAGATATTTTGTAACAGCTGGGAATCAATCCCATGGGATACATGAGTCAAAATTTGCAAATGAATGTATTATCTGATATTGTAACAGGACATCTAACTTTACACCATGCACATTTAATATTTACTGATATCTGAATGAATGGAGATATACTTCAGAAAGGCCTGTATTGTGTGTGGTTGCAATCCTCTCTTGCAATGCATTCCTATGTAAAAATCATTCTCACTGCAAGTGTTTATGGTTCATATGGATGCATTTGAATGTCATGATCAAGACAGGTGGGTTTATGTTACATGCATACTTCACAAGGCATAAGGGTCCTAAACACATAGTTGGCATATGTGATGAATCATGATGACTATAACAAAAGTATTGTGCCCATCATACATATGCAAGTGACTTTTATATGAAATATATTTATTGTCATGTCTAGGAAGGTGGACATAATGAAGGTTGTGTATAAATGTCATACAATAGTTATATATCCTAAAAAACACATTTCCATTATGCAAGCCTGATAAATTGCTTGCAAGAGTCATGTTTAACATTATTGATTTGCATTACTGTTACAGTCCAATTCAAAATGTCTTTTTCTAGGTGGATTCAAGCCCTTAAAAGTCTGTATTATTTATCTAAAGTCATTGTTCTTGCACATTGTGCTACAGAGATTGGTACATGAGAGGTGGAATTTCTGCTCTCAGTACTGCCCAGAGTGTTGAAGACAGTGCACTTTTGCCAAGCAAGTTTGAGCTATATAAGGCAGCCAAAACTATCTTTTTTCCAGGGGTAGTGAAATGTGTTTGCATAATGCCAAGCTAAGAGCAAATGTACCTCAAAAAGGAAAGAAATGGGAAAATAAACATTGTGAATTATGGAAATGTGTTCTGTAAAAAGGATTTGAACAATGCATCATGTATGCTCTTTACTTTATTTCTATTGATTCACCTCAATTACACCTTGAGCCACAGTTACCTGACAAGTGCATTTAAGGATTACTGTCTAGAGTGCTACTGGCCGTGCAAAGCCACCATGCATTTTTCAGCTATCTATGGTAGCCTAAACTAAATTTGTCACTTTTTTCCTTAAGTAGTAAACCCTATTTTCATGATGCCAAGTGGAGAGAAAATGTACATTAAAATGGATTACAAGTGAAAATTAACTATTTTCCATGACAAGGTGCTCTATAAACATGATTTAAACAATCAAGCACAAAATGATGATACCAGGGAGTAAATGCTCCTTACCAAATAACCAGCAGCAAAATTTTAAAATAAAATAAAAGTGGTAAAGGAGCAAACAAAGGCTGCAGATACTCAAAAGCATATGAATTCCTTACAAACAGGTATTGGAAACAGGAACAGTCCAAACTGAGTTATTCAGTTTAGACTGTTCCTGTTTCCGATACCTGTTTGTAAGGAATTCATATGCTTTTGAGTATCTGCAGCCTTTGTTTGCTCCTTTACCACTTTTATTTTATTTTATGATTTAAACAATGCTTTATGGACGTAATTTCTATCAATTCACCTCAGTTATAGCTTGCACCAGATTAAGTTACCCGACAGGTGTATTTTCCAGAATGATTGTTTTCCAGATGTCCAAAGTGTTTTTGAGTTACCTAAGACAGCCTAAACTAAATTGTAACCTTTTTCTTAGATAGTGAACCATGGTTGCATGATGCCAAGCAGAGAGCATACAGAACAGACACTGATGGATAATATACGTTAGGGATATTATGACTAATGAATGAAATGCATTTAAGTAAACAATTCTTCCTTCTTACATCTCCTTGCAACATCATACATATACTTCATGGAACACATTATCACACCTGTTGTTAGTGACATACTATGTTACAGTGGACAGACTAAAGATCACATGTTATTAGTAATAGTGGCAACAGATGACTTTTAAATAACACTATGGTATCACAAAATGTGGTTAAATATATATTCTGACAATCCCCTGTAAAGGCATCATGCCAGTGGATTCAAACCTTGCATCATATATACTTCATCTATCAGCCCACTGTACTTACTTGTGCCACAGAGAAAGATACATGTCAAGTGTATTTTCCCGTGCAATGCCACCTGGCTGGTTTACACAATCTGTGGCATCCTAAATTAACTTTTTCACCCTTTTCCTTAAGCTGTGAAAGTGATTTTCATTCTACCAAGCAGCACCCAAATAATAGAAGACAAGCCATAAAGAAGCCAGAATTGAAATACTAGGGCTGTTACTCTCCTATATATCAGTCAATGTACCTGCAGACATTTTTGGTAATTTACATCTCCCTGAAACACCCTTACTATGTGTATATCAGAGAGAAGAGACTGTCAAAACTGATTGTTCATGCTGTAATGGCTATCTGAGACAACTGCACGCCATTAACAAGTAACACTTCTCAGTGCTCATCCTTGCATTGCTGAGTGCATGTGCATGTACTTGTGTAGGTCTATACCATGTATACATTCCCTACACATTGTGCAGATTTTGGTATTCAGGAGTGCTAATGATTTGACACCCCATTTGCATACTCACAATGCTCACAGGGCTGACTGCACTATATGAAGGTAATGGTGTAAGACGTTCTTTGTAGTATACTGGGGAGACTGTTTTGAAAATGAGAGATAAATAGTAGTAGAATAGCAGGGCTTTAGGTGACAACTATTTTCTACAGAGCTGTATGTTGCTATTTCTTAAATAATGTTTTCATTTGGACATTACAAGGGTGAAATGCAGTGACTGATTAAGAGTATTTATATAGATTTGTATTTACATTTATCTCTTATTTTTGGCATAGCCATTTCTGCATTTCTACAATTATGCTGCTGAATGGTATATGGCAGATGTATTATTTAATGTTATGTCATGTTTGCATACTTTTTACAGACAATGGTATTGTATGTATGTATGTAGGGAAGTCTGGTGGTATTATCTGTGTCGGCAGGAAAAGGAAAATGTGTTCTTTTTGTGTATTTCTATAGGACTGGACTCCACAGCAATGGCTAATGGCATTATAATGGTTTAGTGTTAGTTATCTAATACTGCATTGATAATTGCTAAATTGTTAATGCAGAAATGTATTGAAAAGTTTAAACCTGTGTTATCGACATTACAGTGGTGTAATACAATCTGTCCTGTTGACTGAGTTAAAAATATACTCATTTTTATGTGTTTTCTTTGGAATGGAGAAGGATTGAGGGGTGTGGGGTGGGTTGTGTGTGGTTGGAATGGGGGGTTAGTGTTGGGGGGGTTGTATGGGGTTGGGGCCCTAACTTGTGTTTAGTCATAGTGCATATACATATATCAATATGAGAGTAATCAATAATAACACTTTTTTTATTTTATTTACATTTTCCACACTTTGTTATTATTAGTACAGGCACAAATTGTCTCCTTGGGGGTTGCCCCTGTCTGATGTTATCAGAACACAGCCATTATATGGTTTGATAAAGGTTGTGGTGCTTGACAGGCATCAGTTTTCATATTAGCATGTGCACAAGGTATTGGCTTTGAGCTACATAATGATTCTGTGTGTTATCCTTTGTGTCATAGCCAGAGCAGGGCATACTGTTCATGACTCCATCTGCTAGCACCAATTGCAGCTGGTGGCTCTCCCACAGACTTCTCTTCTGTATCTGCTAGTGCTGTTGCTGTTAGCTCTGTTTCTGCTCTTGCCCCTTCTTGTCCTTGATGGAACTGTTTCCTGAGAATTATATTGTATAACATGGCACGCACTGTAAGTATTTCAGCATGGGCACCTAAGTCATACTTGCGTGCACCTGCTGATGTGTCTAGACACCAGAACCTTGATTTAAGTGAACCAAACACATGTTCTACAGTACTCCTTGCTTGAGCATGGGCCTCATTATATCCTTGCTCAGTGGGGTTCTGTGGGTTTCTCATGTGTGCCATGAGACAGGGCTCAAATGCATAACTTGAGTCCCCCACTAGATGATCCTGAGAGATGTCAAGCATAGCAAACCTGGTGTACAGCCTACAAGTGTGCCATATGTGTCAGTCATGGAAACTACCGGTATTACCTATGCAGACATTGTAGATGATCCCTTGGACATTACAGACAAACTGACAGTTTATGGAGTGGAAACCTTTTCTGTTAATTCACTTCCTTCTCTGTTCTCCAGGTTGGGCTTTTATATCTATGTGTGTACAGTCTATGGCCCCCAACACTTCAGGGAAGTGTGCTATTTTATAAAATTCCTGCATGGTTCTTGCTCTCACCTGTGGTGCTGATGGGAAACAGATATGCTCTCTGGCATGTAGTAGCACTGCATTTAAAAACTGATGAAATATTTTAGAGGCTGATGCCTGTGACACCCCTAATATGTCCCCCTGTCAGTCTTGTGAAAAGACCAGTAGCTGGTATACATAATGCTAAACATCTATTTTTTCTCTGGAATGGGTTCTCCATGATTTTCCTGGAGTCTAAGGTGTGGGTGACAGAGGCTGCATATTTCTTCCAGTGTTTCTCTGTCCACTCAGTATTTGTCAACAATTTCATTTTCATGCAGTCCACAATATGTCAAATGGGGTCTAAACACCCTTCTTTTTCTTGCCTGAGGTCTGGCAGCATCAGCAGCAGTAGCAGCACCCTGATTTAAAGCCTGCTGCACATGCAGCATAGTAATTGAAACCGAAAACCCTAACATATTTTTTTCTAAGTGTGATCATGCCCTTATTACAAAAGGTTTTGGAGTACATGACAAAACCGTACACTAAGTGTACACAATTCTTTTATAGCTTACTGAATAGCTCCACCATATTGGATTGATTAATTAGCATGTAATTCAGCACCTTATGCTTTAATTAGTATATTCTGCCATTTCTCACTGTTGAGTTGCTCAACATGTTGTGTAGAACCATTTAATGAATACCAAGTTATGCACTATCATATTAGTGGTGCTGCGCAATGCCAACATGATCGCTACACTTCATGTAGTTTTTGATTAATCCCGGAGTTTCAAAATGTTTTATCTTTTTATAAATTCTGTTGTCTTTTGCAATATTCTGTTTAGGGTTTAGTATGTGCTCTATTTGCATTTATTCTGTTAAGTTGCTTAAAGTCACTGTAATATTTCATATCTGCTTTTTCTAACTTTTGTACATGCATCTCTCCTATGAGCTTTTCTCCCCTGGCCTTTGCTGAAAAGTGGCAGCTTATGCCACTATTCACATTCTTGATCAACATACTCTGATAAATAATAGATAAATAAAAACTCCAACTTATTGATTGCTTTTCTTCATTAGTCATTACTGCCAGTAATGTTCTGGTATTTTTTCTGTCATTAGGCGATTGCGAAGTTAGTATATACTACTTCAACAAGCTTGTCTCTCAATATGCAGTAATAGTGTCCCTGTAAAAATGTTAAATTATTTATTTATTTATTTTTATTTTTTGGTTGAATCTTCAACTGGTTTTATTTAGTCAGTGACACACTTCTCAAACTTTTACTTTCACAAAACATTTAGGTAGGTATTCTTTCTAGTTCTCCAATGCTTCTTTCTAATAAAGAATGCCAAATTTCACTATTTCTGCATGCATTCTCCTCGTTGAGTGTGTCCATTAATAGCGTGTTCACCAGCTATCCCCCTAACAGTTAAAGAAACTAATATATAAAAAAGCTGACAACTGATGTTTAGTGCAAATAAACTAGTCCCTTATCAGGATTTCATCTTCTATGCTTTAGAGCAAGTTAAAACTACCTCCAAACAGTGAAACTAACTATCCCCCTAAAAGTTAAAGAAAGTAATACATAAAAAGCTAACAACTGGCGTTTGTTTCAAATAAACTGCTTCCTTATCAGGATTTAATCCTCTACGCCGAAGAGCAAGTTAAAACTACCTCCAAACAATGAAACTAACTATCCCCCTAACAGTTAAAGAAACTAATACATAAAAAAACTGACAACTGGTGTTTGGCCCAAATAAACTGCTCCCTTATCAAGATTTCATCCTCTATGTAGAAGAGCAAGTTAAAACTATCTCCAAACAGTGAAAAAAAACTATCCTGCTAACAGGGATCTATATTAGAATGCTGAAACCTCACTTACGTGAATACCAAAAGGCTGACACATACACAGCAAACCGCAAGAACACCAAACGTCCTTAAGCATGAAATTTAAAATATCGAATTGTCATAGTTGGCCAACTACACCGCCCACTACGTACTGCCTAGCCAAACAAAATAAATATGAATGTATTACTATATATGCACTTACCTTAACCCACACCCTAACCCTAAGGTAAGTATCTATTGCACATTTACATTAGGGAGATATACCAGATAAGGGAATCTCCTACTGATGTTTACCTCACTAAACATGGTGTGGCAACTATGGCGATTCGTTATTTTGAATTTCGCGCTTAAGGACATTTGGTGTTCATGTAGTTCGCTGTTTATGTATCGGCCTTTTGGGGTTCGCGTAAGTGAGGTTTCATCATTCTAATATAGACCCCCCCCCTAACAGTTAAAGAAACTAATACATAAAAAAGCTGACAACTGGTCTTTGGCACAAATAAACTGCTCCCTTATCAGGATTTCATCATCTAAGATGAAGAGCAAGTTAAAACTACCTCCAAACAGTGAAACTAAATATGCAGTTAACTAAGTTTTTAATTAAGAAATAGAAACCTAATCTTTCCTTACTCTATTTCACCCTGGTCATTAAAACAAATTGCAAGATAAAGAAAACCTACCCGTTGTGAGCATGTTATCTGGAACGCCAGCTCCCCCCCAAAAAAAGAAAAAAGAAAAACAATTAAAAGTTAAACAGCAATTTCTCCATAACTCTGCTATATTACCAAATTAAACCAAATGTTTATTTAACATCATTATTTTTATAATTCCTGTCAAAATTACTACATTACCCTTTTTCAGTAAAGTTAATTTCTTTGTTTTAATCTACAAAGAAATACTGCGCCCATTCCCCTTGCAGACTATTCCTTGCTATTTTTTTCTCACTTAATACATGGCCACAATCTCCTCCTAAAACTGGTGTGTACTGACTGACTGGCTTTTGAACTATCCTCAGTTCCAGGTGTGAGCCTATTTCCTCCCCCCTACCCCCCCAACTATTACCTCACATACTGCCTAAGGTAATATCGGCTTCCTGTACCTCAAGGCACCATTTTTTAAATTTCACTCTTTCTGCATGTATTCCCCTTGCTGAGTGTGTCCATTGATAGCTTGCTCACCAGGTAAATTGAATCTTGGGACTGAATGTTATCCTGATTTGAATTCTATTTAAACCTTTGGGTCAATGCTAAGTCACGTATACTAGTATGTTGGTTAAAATGTAATTAAACTTAGTCTATGCTAAAGGTGCTGCAGGTGGAAAACCTATTCATTGCAAATGTATTTTGTAAGGTATCGTTATGCTGTTTCCAAATTTGCTGTATAGTGCTTGGTGCATAGCGTGACAAACTGTTTTAGTCTCTCTGGAAATTGACCTACTGTTGTTAATTTTACTTGTAATTCCTTTAAGCTGAAACACTGTATAAGATGATACTGTAGGCTGCTATAATGCATGTTATCTTAAGTGAATTGCAACTGCAATAATGTATTGCTGTGAAAGGTTTTAACTGCTGATGATTGATAGCCTGTATACCATAGTCACAAGTGCAGATGAACGTGGGCATTCCGTTACTGTCCTGTATATATTCCTGTTATATAAATGCTACCCTTTACAGTTGGATAGCACTATTTTTGGTTTTTATTTTTTACTATTCTAAGGCTAGGTTGCATTTACAATAAGTGTAGGCTTGTATAACTAGTATGTGTACTGGGAAATGTATGACTTTTATTGCAGGATATTGTTTCTAGACTAACGTACTGCTTGTTTACATTGTTTGTCCTTCTGCCTCTCTGCCTCTCTTTTCTTTCCTGCACACAACCTTACAGCCTAATTTATGTCTTGTCTTCCCTCCTTACTCCCTAGCTATCCCCCTAACAGTTAAAGAAACTAATACACAAAAAAGCTGACAACTGTTTTTTGGCACAAATAAACTGCTCCCTTATCAGGATTTCATCCTCAATGCTGAAGAGCAAGTTAAAACTACCTCCAGACAATAAAATTAAGTATGCAGTTAACTAAGTTTTTAATTAAGAAATAGAAACCTAATCTTTCCTTACTCTATTTCAGCCTGGTTATTAAAACAAATTGTAAGATAAGGAAAACATACCCACTGTGAGCATGTTATCTGGAATCCCCCCCCCCAAAAAAAAAGAAAAACAATTACAAGTTAAACATCAATTTCTCCATAACTCTGCTATATTAGCAAATTACCCCAACTGTTACATCACTATTTTTATAACTCCTGTCAAAATTACTGTATTACCCTTTCTCAGTAAAGTTAATTTCTTTGTTTTAATCTACGAAGAATTACTGCTGCCCATTCCCCTTGCAGACTTTTCCTTGCTATTTTTTTCAAACTTAATACATGGCCACAATCTCCTGCTAAAACTGGTTTGTACTGACTGATTGGCTTTTGCACTCTCCTCAGTTCCAGGTGCAGGCTCCACTCCATTCACCCTCACTACGCTCAGGCTCACTTTGCTCCCCTACCCTACCCCCATTCCCACCCACCCCATTACAATTTCTTTTATACCATCCACTCCCTCCCTTTCCCCTCCCACTAACCACTCACAGGCAACTTCCTCTCAAACTACTTAGATATCACTTCCTCTCAAACTTCATAGTATACCCATACAATCCCTCTTCCCTCTTTCTGATATGCAATACCTTATCTGTACCATCTCTCTCCTCTTTCATCTAACTATCTAACATCATATTACTTTCAACTTCCTTCTACACTGCTATACTCCCCCACCTCCAGTAACTTTGATACTCATTTCACACCATCCTTCTACAATATCTCCCCAGTTCTGTTCAACATCCCCAACCCATGTCTTTGTAAGCTAACCAACTGCAAATACTCCCTCCTATCTACAAATCTAAACCCAAACTATACAAGCTGCATTTATATATCATTTTACTCTCTCTACCCTTTAATAACATATTCATATCTGGTGACATCCACCCTAACCCTGGCCCCTCCCCCTCTCAAAATACAAACCCATCTCCCCTATCCTACACCTCCCCCTCCACTTCTACTTCCTCTGACCATCCTCAGTCTCTTACACTGAACACAACTATATCTAAGCACATAGCAATATACTCTCTAAATATTCAAAGCCTTACTAACAAAATCATTGAGTTCCATGTCTGGATAGCCCACACAACCCCTCACATCCTTTGCTTATCTGAAACTTTTCAATTGTAATAGTTTGCACAGGTTTCTTTCCTGAGTGACCCCCCCCCACCTGGGATTCACTGCATAAAGCAATTTCTACCTTCTCCACTGAAGCTGGCTATCCTAACTAAGTAAAACCTCTGGGAAGCAAGAACATAACTCCTCCCACCTTTTCAATTGTAATAGTTTGCACGGGTTTCTTTCCTGAGTGACCCCCCACCTGGGATTTACTGCATAAAGCAATTTCTACCTTCTCCACTGAAGCTGGCTATCTTAACTAAGTAAAATTTCTGGGAAGCAAGAACCTGACTCCCTCCAGCTTTTCAATTGTAATAGATGAACTACAATTTAGTTTTTGTAAACTGTTGAGGCTTAATGGTGTATGCACAACAACAGTGAAGGGATCTATCCAGTTGCCACTAGATTGGGCTATGCTACTTTGAATCTGCGTTACACTCACACAGTGTTCTAGTCCCAAGCATTTACTTTTTCATTTGGTAAAGTAATTTCGCTCCCTCCTTATTGACTACATTTGCTAGTTTAACCCTAGGATCCAATTAAAATTAGCCTGAAAAGTGGTGTAAAATTATAAAGAATAAAACAAATTATAGTACAGCCAAAAACATTGCTTACATACAATCATACAAACCAAACCAAAAGCCCAAGGTAACTCTCAGAGTCAGTCCTCACCTTACACTGATAGTTTTTCAGCCCTTCTCCCTGTGGGGGAGGGATCCATAAGTTTCTGGTTAATCCTGTCCTGACTGCTCTCTTCTCCATTCTCTCTATCTGCCACTCCCACCCCCACCCCTGATTATCTTCATTAGTCAGCCCCCTCCTAGGGTGCCATCTTTAATCAAACTCTGTACTACCTGACTCACATTCATTTCATCCTATAGCTGTTGTACCTTCCCTAACCCTCTGTTCTTTGTGCCTGCACATCAAGTAAGTTACTTTGCATTACTGTCCTCTTATTACTGTTAGCTGCTGATTTATTTTGTTATTACTGTTAACTACTGAGGTATTTGATGGTGCTAAGCTGTAACTGCTGTTCAGAACTCATATATATTTTGAGAGCTAGCTAATGTTCTAACTTATAAACCATTTGTTTTTTTTATCTTGTTTTATGAAGGTAGAGCTTTAATTGTTGAATATCTGACAGGCATCCTGCTAACTTTCTTGCAGAGGTCATTCATGTTCTGATTACATTTGTAAGCATTCCTATGGCATTCCACTGTACTTAGAAGACTTATAAGCTGGACTTTATAATTGCTTTTATAGAAGGCTAAGTGAACGCAGTTCATGTTACTGTTAGTTCATACTGAATAACATAGCTCTAGAATTATTGTCCTAAAACAGCCATACTTTGCTTTGTGCATTATATCCTGTGTGTATTCACTGAAGTATACAGCTGTTATCACTTGACTTAGAGGCTGTATGTTACTGCTATTAGTCTGTGGCTTTACAGAGCTGATACTGTATGTACTATAATCAATTTTAATTATAATGTATGTAATAAAATTAATTTTACTCTCCAGCTCTATTCCTTGCATGCTCTCCACTTCACATTCTTGTAACCTTTGCACTAATTCTGCCTTATTTACCTTTATTTTTCAGTTTGCATGGGTTTCTTTCCTGAGTGACCTCCCCCCCCACCTGAGATTCTCTGCATAAAGCAATTTCTACCTTCTCCACTGAAGCTGGCTATCTTAACTAACTTAAACCTCTGGGAAGCAAGAACCTGACTCCCTCCAGCTTTTCAGTTGTAATAGGTGAACTACAATTTAGTTTTTGTAAACTGTTGAGGCTTAATGGTGTATGCACAACAACAGCGAAGGGATCTAGCCAATTGCCACTAGATTGGGCTATACTACTTTGAATCAGCCTTACACTCACATAGTGTTCCAGTCCCAAGCATTTACTTTTTAATTTGGTATAGTAATTTTGCTCCCTCCTTATTGACTACATTTGCTAGTTTACCCCTAGCATCCAATAAAAATTAGCCTGAAAATTGGTGTAAAATTAAAAAAGAATAAAACAAATTAAAGTACAGCCAAAAACATTGCTTACGTACAATCATACAAACCAAACCAAAAGCCCAAGGTAACTCTCAGAGTCAGTGTTAGCCCCGCTCTGCTCCCCTCCCTGCCCCCAAATCTCACCTGCCCCCACTAGTGCTAAATTTAAACCAGACTTTGCCACTCCCTTGCCACTCCTCTCCTGCTAATTACCAATCAGCACCTCACACATCATTGAGCAACCATGCCCCTTAACCCATTTCCTTCTCTCTCATTCTTCCACACCCTGTTAGCACAGTCAGCCATCAAATTTGGCACACCCCCTATCAAAATGCAAACAAGCAAAAAACACTAATTACCCAAATGCCTATACTGTTTCTATTTTACCATCTCACTGCCTATGAACAAACACTTGACCATGGTATTCACTACCCAAATGGTCAAACAGACACCCATGACTTCACACATAACATCAAACACTTTACCTTCCCCAGCACACTGAATATACCACCCTCTATAAAATACCACCCCTGTACAGCCACAAAACATAATCCCAAAGACAAAGACTATATAAAGCTTATAAACAAACCCCTAAAGCTCAGAATATCCTGTCACTATAACCTTATAACACATGGAGACATTCATCCCAACCCTGGCCTACCCACACCCAATAATCTCTACTCCCCTACCACAACCCCCATAGTCAAGCTACCCATGAATACTCCCACTAGTTCCCTCCTAGCATTTTACCTAAATATTAGAAGTATTAAGAATAATATTCCCAACCTACATACCCTCCTAGCAACCAACTCCCAAGACATTATGTGTCTAATGGAAACCTGGCTAAAACCCAGTGCTACTGACAATGAGATACTACCTCCAGGATACAATATTAACTGGTTAGACTGTGCTACAAGGAAAGGAGGTGGGATAGCAGTCCTTTACAAAAATACTCTAACCATTAATAGAGACATCATACAACCTCCCCAATTCAATAACGCAAAACTCCTCATAACCAAGCTACAGATTAACCAAAACAAACACTTGAACATCATCTGTGCATACATTCCACCAGGCAACAATCTAAATATCCTAGAAGATCTCCTTTACTGGTTATCCACTACCTATCCCCAAGAAACCATAGCTCTTAGTGATTTTAACACCGACTGACACCCCTGCTCCTCCAACCGCCCCCACTCATATAAACTTATCTGGGTTTAAACAGGCCATAATCTCTCCCACTATGATAAACATACCAACCAACCAACAAGGAAAGTATCCTAGACTGGCTCCTAGTTAATAACCAATCCTAACTGTAGACAGCTGGTACTCTCCCTGATGACCACAGTGACCATTGTCTAATCTATATCATAAAACATAAGGCAGGAAACCCTCACCAGCCCAAATGTAAAACATTTAGAAACAGGAAAACTTTGATGCTGCTATATTCCAGAATGAATTAAAAGCAGTTGACTGGTCAAAACTAAAAAAACTAACATTAGAGGAGGCCATAGATCACTTTAACACTAAATTCATAAGTATCCTTGATTCCCATGCTCCAGCACGTACAATAAAAACTAGATCAAATACAGCACCATGGCTCACAAGAGATACCAAAGCTAAAATCAAAACTAGAAACAGAGCTTGGGCCAGCTGGAGAACAACCAAAGCCCCACTTGAACATCTGAAATATCATCAACTCAGGAATGAAAGAAAAAAATCTATTTTACTGGATAAAAAAAGCTTCTACCAAAATCTCCTACAAAAACACCACAGCAACCCTCAAACATTCTGGGCAGGCTTAAATCAACTACTTTGTCCAGGTCACTCCACCACCCAACCCCGGCTAACTACACCCATAGTTCCCCAGAGACCATAGCTAGCGCTTTTAATAACTTTTTCACTGAAACAATCCAATCCCTAGCAAATCAACTAACCCCATCTAACTTAAACCACATGCCTAATCTACCTAATAACCACCCAGAATTTAGCTTCCAACTAATATCCACTAGTTTTATCAAAACATTTCTAAAAAAACTAAAACCTACCACCCTTGCGGCTGACCTCCTCACTGCAGAGTACCTACAAATAGCTGCAGATGCCATTGCATATCCCATATCTATCCTCATCAACAGAACCTTATCTGAAAATGCTATCCCCTCCCTCTGGAAAATATCTCATGTCATCCCACTCCATAAAGGTGGTAGCTCCTCAGACATATCCAAATATAGACCCATTGCCATTCTTTCCTCACTAGCCAAAATAATGGAGAAATGTGTACACAAGCAACTAATGCAATACTTTTCACAGAATAACTTACTATCTGACTCCCAGCATGGTTTCAGGCCATACCACAGCACCACCTCAGCCCTCCTTTCCTTTACTACTGCCATAAACCAAAACAGGAATGACAATAGGCTAACCTCTGCCCTCTTTCTTGACCTATCAAAAGCCTTTGACATGGTCAACTATGAAATTTTCATTCTTTCACTAAAATCTATTTCCCTCAACAAGCCTGCTATCCAGTGATTCCAGTCCTACCTGACTGGTAGACAGCAGGTGGTACTATGGCAGGGCAAACTCTCCAGCCAGTTACCACTCACACTTGGTGTCCCTCAAGGGTCCATACTAGGTCCACTACTCTTCTCTTTTTTTATCAACAACCTCCACACTGCTATTCCTAAAGCCACCTGCATTCAATATGCAGATGATTCCACTCTCATCTGCTCAGCCACCTCCCTATCCGACTTGCAAATCTTAACCCAAAATACATTTACCACTGACTCACCAACCAACGCCTACTTCTGAACCCCAATAAAACTAAACTTCTATTCTTCTCTCCCACTAGTAGATCCACCACACTTTCATTCTCTGTCACATCTAACAATGGTACCACTATTTCCCCAGATAATCACACCAAACTGCTAGGGGTTATCATAGACAATAATCTCAAATTTGACCTACAGGTCAACAAAACCACACAGACCATCAATAAGAAGCTTGGATCACTGTATAGAAACAAGACATTTTTAACCCCACTGGCTAGGACTGCAATCGCCTGATTACACCTACTCTCTACTCTTTTATATGCCTTGCCTATACTCTCAAACCTCAACAAACCCGAACTAGGTAAGCTGTCCTATAGCTACAATCATATTGCCAGATTCGCCACTGGCTCCACCTATAGAACCCACCACTGCCAGAACCCTAAACAACTAGAGTGGCTTGAGCTGCCAGCTTAATTCAATTCAATCAACACTTAATAGCACACAAATATTTGTACCACCCTGAGGATACCCCCTCACTTAAAAATATTATTAAGCCATATAGCAACCTAAGATCCCTATGGTCAGCCGATAAACTACTGGTCCAAACCCACAAAGCTAATAACTCTGCTGGTGAATCCCTGTTTGCCAACTTCATTGGCAAAACCTGGAATTCGTTGCCAAACTACATAACCCTACAATCCTCCAAAAGTCTCTTCAAATAAAACATCAAACAGTATCTCAAAGTGAATTGGCTATGCCCATGTACCAACCCTGATTAAGTTATAAACTAAAAGCATATTCTGCAATTATCATAACTTGTAACTACATCACCAAGCTCTGCTTCCAGTCTGATGTCTCTTACTTTTAATTGTCTGTCCATGAGAATTGTGAGTCCCTACTAGGGAACACTACTAACCCATTGTATATAATCACTTTGTTTTATAATTGTTTGCTAATTTCTGTGTAATCTATGTAAGTTTGTCTATGTGGAGCTTTTCTCCCCGGGCCTCCGCTGAAAATGGACATGTATCCAGTCGGACTATCCCAGTAAACAAATGTAAAATAAATAAATAAATAAAATAAACTTGGCTTAAGCCTCATATCTTTAACAATGTAATTCTCCCTCCAGGCTATAGCATCCACTGCTCAGATAGATCTCCAAAAAAGGGGGTGGTATAGCTATCCTTCACTCAAATAGCCTAAACCTCTCACTCTTCTCTGCGCCCATCCCTGTCTTCCACCCAGCAGAAATCTTAGTCGTAAACTGCCACCTCAACCCTCACAAAAAATAGCTATTGCCTCCATCTATGTGCCTCCTGAAAACAACCTGACCATCCTAGAAAACATCCTATTTTGGTTCTCCCACAATACTCCCTATGAAACCCTCATCCTAGGTGATGTAAACCTATACTGGTCCAGACTTAAAACTGACTCCCCTCAATTCAGTATAAATCTACATGGTTACCATCAACTAATAACTTCCCCCACCCGACTCCATAAAAACCCAACTTCTAGCTCCATCACTGACAGGATGCTCATCAACTCTACTAACCTCTACCACAATCCCACTACTCTACCACACTGACTTAGTGATCACCTACCCATCGCTATCCTTAGATACACCTCCCATCCTCCCAAACCTAATTATTGTAGAAACTGTTGAAAACTTTCCAACTTCAACATTACCCAATTCAACTCTATTCTATCTTCCACTGACTGGTCATTCCTTAAACATATCCCTCTAGATGAAGCAGTAAATAGTTTCAATAACATCTTCCTAAATAACCTGAACTTCCTTGCTGCCTCTAGAAATATAAGAATAAAATCCAGCTATGCTCCTTGGCTTTCCAAAGACACTAAGTACTATATGATCTAATGAGATAAAGCCAGGAAAGTCTGGACCAAAACTAAAGAATTATCCTTCCTTCATAACTATAGACATCTCAGAAATCTCACAAAGAAAAATGCAGTGCTGATAAAAAGTCCTTCTTCAACTCTGTCTGACTGAATAGCAAGTCCAACCCCTAGAAGTTCTGGTCAACTAAAAATACAGTTCTTTCTCCTGGCTGCCCCTCTAACCCCTCCCCCCACCCAAATGCATCCACTCTAGAAACAGTCACCCTACTTAATAAACACTTTATTGACACCATTCAGGCATTCTTACCATCCAATGGAAACACTACAACTCAACCTACCCCTCCCTACCCACCTAACGATAACTCTTTCACCTTACATCATTTTCCCACTTCTTATATCCGATCTCTACTTCTTAAGCTTAAACCCTACTATCCTTCCACTGATAATCTACCTCCTACCTTCCTCAAACTGGCTGCTGATTCCATTGCTTTCCCAGTGTTCA
The DNA here is from genome assembly GCF_019279795.1 of Protopterus annectens. Lineage (NCBI taxonomy): Eukaryota > Metazoa > Chordata > Ceratodontiformes > Protopteridae > Protopterus > Protopterus annectens. The sequence goes on from NC_056744.1 coordinate 841,823,356, forward strand.
TACTAATCAATAGGTCCATCCTGGAATCCACTGTACCTACCCTCTGGAAATCCTTTTTCACTAATCCCCTCCATAAAGGTGGCAACTCTACTGACCCATCTATCTACTGTCCCATAGCTATTCTATCCCTGCTCTCTAAAATTCTCAAAAAAGGCATCCACTCAAAATTACTAAAATACCTCCTCCAAAGCAATCTTCTCACACCCACCCAGAATAGTTTTCGTCCTAACCATAGTACAACTACAGCCCTCCTATCCTTTACCCATACCATTGCTGAGGCCCTAGACAAAAACAAACTAATCTCCTGTCTCTTTGTAGACCTTTCCAAAGCATTTGATACTGTGTCCCATCCCCTACTGTTATCTAAACTTGCTAGTCTCAATCTATCTTCCCCCACCCTTTCCTGGTTCTCCAGTTACCTGTCCCACAGGCAACAGTCTGTTAAATGGCTCTCTTCCTCTTCCCCATTCCTGCCTGTCCCAACAGGAGTACCACAAGGCTCTATCCTGGGCCTCCTGCTGTGCAATATCTTCACTAATGACCTCCATCATCTTGCAAACAATCCTTCCTCATAAAATATGCTGATGACTCAACTCTCATCTCCATCTCTGATGACATCACTGACCTCCATACACTCACTCAACATACCTTTTCATTTACTGAACAGTAGCTAACCAGTAACTTACTCATCCTCAACCCAAAAATGACCAAACTCCTTCTGTTTTTTCCCCACTATTTCACTCACCACAAATCCTCCTTCTCCATCACTTCCTCTAATAACACAGTAATTAAACCTGAAACTCATATTAAACTCCTAGGAGTCATCATCGATGATGAACTCAAATTTAATATGCACCTTCTCCAATGCATAAAAAAAAAAAAAACAGAAACTTGGTTTACTTTATTATAACAAAAAATTTCTAACTCCCAATGCTAGACTCTCCCTTGCTCAAGCTCTCCTCCGCCCATCCCTTATTTATGCTGCCCCTGTGTTCACCAACATTCAAGCCACACCTGCTCATACACTTCATACCTCAAATCAGCAACTACTACACAGCTACCAACCAAAAAAGGTGTAGGCAAACTCTTATACAAACACTCCATCACTCATACTTGGAATAAACTTCCTAGAGACATATGTTCCATCATCCACCCATCCCACTTTAAAGAAAAACTAAAAGTCCACCTTCTTAACTCCAAAATCTGTCCTTATCAAGCTCCATCTTAACTCCTCTCCTTATGTACCCCGCGCAGTACCCCCTGTCAGCAAAGTATCCCCTCTACTTGAGGACACTTATTCCTACTTTATACTCATGTCTGTTTGGAACAAACTCTTTCTGTAAATATGTATATAAATCACTACTATGGTCATTTAGGATAGACATAACTACAGATGTTTAAATTTGATTTTTGTCTTGTGCACATTTTTTTATTTTGTCTTTTAAATATTATTGTATAATCTCATTTTTTTTCTGAACACGTCATTGTATTTGTTATCAGTTTTCTGTATTTAAATATTTGTATTATTGGAGCTTTTCTCCTCGGGTCTCAACTGAAAATGGGCCACAAGCCCAACTGGACTAACCCAGTTAACAAATGTCAATAAATAAATAAATAAATAAATAAAATAAATAAAAATAAGTAAAGTGAGAATTATACACAGAAATAATACATTGAAAATAATTTAATTGACTATTGTTAAATTTTCATGACAACTGTGAGTTATACTGTGGTGAAATATTCATGGTAATTGTGCCTCTTATTTCAGAAGAAACACATTTACACATGTAGAACTATACATTTAACCAGAGCAAGCTTGCAAGAAATAAGTCCAGATTTAGCTATACACAAAAATTCTTATTCTCACAATGCAACACCTTTATCAAAGATTGTGTAAAAACTTTGTTGGAAAATGTTTGCATCAGTGATGAAAGTCGATGAAAACTTTTATGAAGGATTTAAGTCTGCATGTGCTAGTTGTATTGAAACCTGATTTTTAAATAATAATTGAAGCATACATATTGCTGGGTGTTTTTTATGTAAGTCAGATATATATTCTAGCTTTTCTATCAGGATTGCTAGGCCAGTTATACAAGTAAAGTTAATACAGCACCCTGTAACATGGACAGAACAGGTTTGCTTGTTATAATTAGTAGGTAATCATTAGCATTATTAGCTCCTCATAGGTCATTAAAGTAAATTATGTGGCTGTTGAAGAACTGATAGAATTTTTAGTTTAAAATTAGCAGGGCTTCAATCTGAATGCACTGTACATTGTAGTGACTGACCGTTATCTTCTAGCAATTTTCAACATCAAATTAAACCATTTATATATGGGATGTATATACAACTGGATTTTCAAACAGCTTATATGTTGAACTAATTACAATGTAAAAATTGCCTATTCCTGATTTAACACTAATTCTTTGAAGTAATAATTTCATCCTTCTGAAGACATCATACCACTTAAATGTTGAAGTTTTAACAAATAACTAACTGAAAATATATTTTAAATTTGATTTTTTACAATTAATTATGATAATATATGATCTGAGGTGAATAAAAGTAAAATAAGTTTCTTCTAATTATTCTAATTTTATTAATCAGAAACAGAGTTTATAACAATTAAATCATACCTCATGACACTTTCTTAGGCAATAAAACATCTTTATAGAAACATAAAGCTGTGCTCCACAACAAAAAAATCATTTTAGATTGTATTATTATCAGTGGTTTTTGAATGCCACTTAACAATAGACTTATAAAACAATAAAATGCTGCTATATAAGATCAATTTTAAGCCTAAATATTCAAATGAGATATAACCCTTATTTTTTCTCATTGAAAGAAATAAAAGTGCATTGTTTTCTAATATAATGGACGGCTTTATGGAGTTATTTTGATATGCCAGTGAAATATGAGCAATAAGTGTCTGTGTAGAGTTATTATATGAGTATCTATCTGTTTAATCCAGTTCAGGTATATATACACACATACACACAGCTCCAGGCAATTTGAAGGACCACCATTTCACTAGTAGCATATGTTTAGAATGTGGGAGAAGACTGAAGCACTTCCTAGAATCCTACATGAGCTCTGTGAATATGCACAGATTCCAGTAGCAGGTACCCTTAGTTTGTGAGTGAGTGATAATAACTTCAGTGCTGCTATGTTGTGATTGTTATAATCAATGTACCTTTTATACTTTTAATTCTTTATTCTGGGTAAAAGTCAATAAAATCAACTTAATTGTTTTATATAGAGTTGTCAAGAAAAATGAAACACCATAATTGTTCATCAGCTGGGCAAGGTTTAAAAGAAAGTGCAGTCTTAAAAAAAGTTTTTGTGTTCACAGTTTCAAGAAAAGAACAAACAATTGTTAGAAACCTTAATTTTCATGGGCAATAGTTTACTATGTATAATCTTGCTGAAGTTCTCTCTGTTTTATAATCAGAAATCTGCAGTTTTGCACCCATTGATATATTCTTTTAATTACCAAAGAAGGTTTATATTGTCATACTACAGAACCCAGTAATACATCTGATTATAAGCTATGCAATGTATATTACACATTAACTGATAATGTCTACATAATTTGCAAACATTCCTTTAAATAAGGTGAAAATATATGTAAACGAAAAGATGAACATTTTTCCTTTATATAATATAAAGCATTTTTGAGTCTGGCTGTGGAACAATTATCTCACTCAGCAATGTTTCAAATATATTAGAAAGATGTATTTTAAAGCAAATTTAAAGTCTTAGAAAAAATTAAGGAATTGGTATTATTAATTAAAATTAACATTACTATCAAAGTGACAAATCTAGTATCATAAACATGCATCATTTTTATGATGTGACTATAAAAACAGTTTTAAAAAGTCTGCAAGCAAATACTATTTTCTTGGATATGCCCAAAAGATTTGATTTATTGCACAATACAATACTGCTCTGCAAGCTGAAAATTCTAGGGATTAATTATCAGTTTTTGAACTGTGTTTCCAGCTGACAGGGGAACTTAGCAAAGTGAATATACACAACATCAGCATAGCACAATGTACGATACTTAGATTTGCTTTGATAACAGCTGCTACTTATATTTCTTATTGAACAGTAACATTTCATTTACAGAACATGAGGATGATTTTAAAAAATAAAACGTATAACAAATTCAGACCTACATATAATCATTTGCATCAAACCTTAATAGTATTTGTTGCTAGAAGAGATAAAATGGCATTCCACTCAGTATAAATAAAGGAAACTGAATGCATTTAATTATAATTTATAAACTGAGACATAATATTTGCAGTAGTACTGATACTTATTCTGACTTTTTTTTTAGTAAGGAAATGACATTTATAGTACACATAGACTTCTGTGTTTATGCCAGTTGATCACCATGCTCCTTACTGTGTGATATTTTAGCATATAGCCGTGAAGTTATAAGTCCTTTAAAATAAGTCACATGAAAATTAACATGATACTTTGGTCACCATATTCCAAGATCTGCATAAATAAAGCTGATGGATTCCTTTGTAAGCTTGCAAAGAAATTAGAAGACATGGCAGGTAATCAGATAAGGATTGGTTAAGATATATAAATATGTTTTGTTTCTGAATACAGGGTTATAGTATCAAAGAGTAACAAGCTATAAGTTCTAATTCTAAAAGACTTGAACTCATTTTTAAGGGACTTACTTTGATATGGCACTGCTTTATAGATAGGTCTAACTCTGCATTAAGTCACTTACACTAAGAAAAAGGGTCGGAATGCAGAGATGAAAAGTCAGCAAGCAAAGGAGAGTAGTAGTGCTGAAATTGAATTCATCCTCAAGTTTTGGTGAGTACCTTCATGAGGTAGACCCCTCTTTTCTACAAAATATCTCCAAGGTGACACAGATATATAGACCGTATTTATATAGCATATATTGACAAGCTTGACAGGATTCGAACCTGTGAGGGGAAACCCCAATGGATTTCTAGTCCTTCGCCTTAACCAGTCAGCCACTAATGCCTTCACCTATATCATGGACAGAAGTAGGTAAAAAATTAAGAAAGAGATAGCTGGGTGCACAAAACCCAGGATAAAAAAAGTGCCCAATTCTGGTTGGCGCACTGGTGCCAGGACTGGAAAAAATGACAGTGTAGAATCCTAAAAATATAGAAACATTCCTGCAATGGGGCCAGGCCAGACCCAGGATGAAGATGGCCCCCCTGTTGTAGAATGAAGTAGCAGTCTGCAAAAATCACAAAAACTGATAGGCCAAAGAAGAGCCATAAAGATGATAGAGTGGACTATTGAGGATAAGAAAGAAATTATGTATTGTTACTATTATGCAAAAAGCCCAGAATTTCCATACACAAAATAAAAAAAATGAGAGAGAAATTAGAGGAAAGAAAAATATTTTCACAAGAAAAACTGTCAGAAGCTTCAAATGAAAATTTGCATTCATTAATACAACAGATTTGTGAAAAACAGTATATAGATCAAGAAACTTTGATCTGTTTGGAAAAAGAAGCACCTGAGGAAAGTCTGAAAATATAAATAACAAAACCAAGAGATATTTGAAAAGTATAGAAAAGAAATATGGACATGGGAAAGAAAGAGAGATTTGATATGGTGCAATATTTATGCAAAGGCGAAGGCCAGATTAATCAATATAAAGTAGGCAGCCCCAAAGATATTCGAAGATAAATATAGGTGAAGGCATCTGGATATGGAAAATTTCACAATAAATAAAATAATATCATAAAGATGGACTATAGAAAAGAAGATTTGTAAAGTAGAAGTTAAAAAATAGAAGTTGAAGCTATGGTGTGCCTGTGAAATGAAGGATTTGGTGTAGAAGGTCTAACACAAGTTACATCATAGCATGATGGAGTGAGTCCCCAGAGTAAGGAGAAACATCTGTAGAAGAAATACGGACATGGGAAAGAAAATGAGATTTAATATGGTACAATATTTATGCAAAGGAGAAAGTCAAACTAACCAATATAAAAAGAGCAGCATCAAAGATATTTGATGAGAAATACAGACAAATGAATCCGGACATGGAAAACTTTAAAATACAAAAAATAAGAAGACAAAGAAGAAAAGCAGAAAAGGAGGTTAGTAATGGAGAAGTTAAAGAAATAGAAATTGAGGATATGGTGTACCTGTGAAGTGAATTATTCAGTGTAGAAAATCTGATTCAGAAATCACCACAACAGGATAGAACAATGAATATCCAAATTAAGGGGAAACCAGTGGAACAGGAAGCAATTAGTCAGGCACCATATGAAGATAATTTAGAGCCTTCCACAGGAAACCAGTGTAATTGTTCACTTGAAGCTAGACAACTAGGGAAAGAACAGCAAACTGTGAAAACTCTGATACAGTCAATGTTGAGGAGTAATAGGCCAGTGAGTTCCCATATGACAGAGCAACAGATGGCACAGGATTAAATTAAAGAGAATGTGCCACAGGAAGATGCTATATAACCTTCTATAGAATGCCCGCAGGAAATGGAAAACAAGGGGCATGCTCTCAGTTTGGAAGAAAATGAGCTAAGAGAAGAGTTGCTTGATTTAATAGACATAGACAGATATATTAAGTTCAATGAAAGAAATAGACTGCAGAAGGTTAATAAAGCCCAAAAGTTTGATAAAACAAATGAATTCAGTAATTTTGACTGTTCATAGAGTTCCATGCATTATAACAGAAGTAAACAGGATATATTACTGTGCAGCTAAATTAATAACTGATAAAGTTCTACCACAAGAATACAGGGTAGTGCGGGGCATGGCCAAGATGTCCACAGTGTAGCAGCATTTTTTTACCAGCTCTGTCTTTCAGATCTTTTCTTCACAGGAATTTTAAATCATATTTATCCTAATATTGGATTTTTTGTCTTAAACTAGTCTTTTAAACAATATATTAGGATAATATAAAAAAATTATAAATACAAAATTTTCCTGTCAAAACTTACAAGAAATCTTCAGCAGCAAAACAACAACAATAAATGTTCACATCAAGAAAATACTTTTAAAAAAGAACTTCAATCCTTAATAACTAACTTACAAGAACTTTCAACAAAACTAGATAAAATAGATATGAAAATAGACAACTTCAAGGATAAATGCACAAAACAAATGGATCTTATACATGATGACCTTACTCAACAGAAAAAGCAGATATCTGGAATAGAAACAACATTGAATGACATCGACAGCAGAGCACAAGAAAATGAGCACAACATTGAATTTCTATTAAAGCAGAACACCCTTCTTCAATCAAAAGTGGACGATATTAAAAATAGATCACGAAGAATCAACATAAGAATATTTGGCTTACCTGACAACATAGAAGGAACTGATATAGAGAAATTTCTCTCTTCTTGGATACCTGAAATTTTGGAACTTCCAGAGGTTTTTCATATGGTATCGAAAGGGCGCATAGTTCCTTGGTAATAGCTAAAAATAACAAATCTAATTTTATTAAATCTGTCATTGTGAAATTTCTTTCGTCACATGACAAAGAGATGGTTTTAAAAACAGCATGGGCAAAATCACCGATCAAAATAGAAGACAAAGTCATTAGATTTGATAATGACTATTCTTCAGCTGTGACTTCTAAAAGAAAGATCTTTTTGCCTTTACTATTTATCTCCTTGCTTCTCACCCTAAGAATTGTTACATCTTGACTCTTTACCACTTAGTTGTCTGACCGATAAGAGTAAAAGAAATTATAGCCAGGTTAACACATTTTTGTTTGCTGTTTACATGACATGTAATATAAGGAAGCATCTAACAGTAATTATTAATCTTACATGTTTTTCTCCAAAGTCTGCCTTCTCACATCGCACTCACTGATATTATTAAACTCTTATTGACTATTATTATAATTAGCAATTAGCAACTGTTATGAAAATCTGTTGTAAAATCAGAAACAATGTTCTTAAATAGATGTAAAGGAATAGTGAGGTTATTTTATAGTCAAATGTGCATTAGTTAATTACAAGTGAACAATTTTGATTTTGACTACTTACATTATTTCTAATTGGAAGTGTGTAAAATACCATAGTTACTTTTATGTAATATTTGTTATTTTAGTTCACAAACCTTAGTATTCTGGTTAACATAAAAAGGGGGGGGGGGGGAGAGAGGAAAAAAAAAGAAAAAGAAAACAAAAGAGAAAATGGGAAAAAAGAAAGGGAGAATATAATAGATGTATACGTAATTGTTCTATCTTTACTCATATAAATAATGATAGAAAGATAAAACATTCTCTGAAGATAATATAATTTATTAAGACTGAAGTTGGTGAGATGTTGCTACTAGTTTGAGGTTAATTTAGGTGATAGGATGTCACCTAAATTAGGAGTTTTAAACTCCATAAGGGACTGGATTGTAAATATTGTTCTAAAGTTTGGTTATAACAAAAGTTTTTTAATTGTTTTATTAATGTTCACCATTAACTTGAACAGAAGATTTATTCAAAACTATCAGAAAAATTATTTAGTTTCATCCAAATGGAAAATATTGTGTAGTATTCCTATAAATTATTATAATTATATATTTAGATGGTCAATATATTTTACATATAACTTATTCTAAGATGCCAGTAATAAAATATATATCAATCAACATCAATGGTTGAATAATCCAAGTAAGAGGAAATGTATTTATAGGTTCATAGGTTCATAGGTAGGTACTAGGCTATCGGTCCAAAGGCCTACATAAGCCTAGCCAACAAGGTTCCTTGGCTTACGCCACCCAAGAAAGTTATTTTCCTGTGCCACTGTCGAGCAGAGACACAGAAGTGATCCCTGGGGTGAATTTCCTATTTCCCATCCATTCATCAAGATTTTTCTTGAAGAGTGCTAATGAAGAACTTTGCTTGACATAGATGGGTAGCCTGTTCCATAGTATGGGAAGTCTCTGGGACAGGAATCTATCCCTCCAGCATGTCCTGTTTATAGGTTCATAAATAAATACCTTAAGCTTCATAAATCACAACTAATAGTTTTACAAGAAACCCACTTATTATCTACAGATATATCTAAACTTAATAATAAATCTTATTCTGTTTTGGTTAGCTCAAACACACTCAAAAGAAAAGAGGAGTGGCTATTGTTTGGAATAATTCAATACCCTTGCCTAAAATAATTGATGTTTACAAGGATAATAAAGGAATGTTTTGTGGTATAATTATAAAATTAAATAAAAAAAATGTATACTTTAATCAATATACACTGGATCCCAGATATAGGAACTAACACAGTTAGACAGCATTTGGACCAAATTGTTCATTTTGCAAGAGGAGACATAATACTAGCAGGAGATTTTAACTGTATTCTTGATCCTAATGATTCTACTAATAAAAGTAAAAGGAAAATTTCAGCTTCAGCAAAAAAATTAAAAGATTTTATTCACTTATTCTTACTATACGATATTACTAATTTTGCTGACTCATATTCATTATTCTACACCTTTTATTCTCACAGACATAACTCACACTCTAGAATAGATAGAATTTTGGTTTCTAAAGATTTAAAAGACTCCCTAATCAAATCTAAAGTAATATATTGTCCCCTTTCTGACCATAATTCTATATTTTTTAAATACTCAATAATAATAACTATAGTATTCAAATCAAAAGAATGCCTGCTTATATTACAAAATTAAAAGAATTTAAAGAATTCATTTCATTAGAAGTTCAAAACTTTATAGAGCTTAACAACATGAAAGAAATAGACTGCAGAAGGTTAATAAAACCCAAAAGTTTGATAAAACAAATGAATTCAGTAATTTTGACTGTTCATAGAGTTCCATGCATTATAACAGAAGTAAACAGGATATATTACTGTGCAGCTAAATTAATAACTGATAAAGTTCTACCACAAGAATACAGGGTAGTGAGGGGCATGGCCAAGATGTCCACAGTGTAGCAGCATTTTTTACCAGCTCTGTCTTTCAGATCTTTTCTTCACAGGAATTTTAAATCATATTTATCCTAATATTGGATTTTTTTGTCTTAAACTAGTCTTTTAAACAATATATTAGGATAATATAAAAAAAATTATAAATACTAAATTTTCCTGTCAAAACTTACAACAAATCTTCAGCAGCAAAACAACAACAATAAATGTTCACATCAAGAATCTACTTTTAAAAAAGAACTTCAATCCTTAATAACTAACTTACAAGAACTTTCAACAAAACTAGATAAAATAGATATGAGAATAGACAACTTCAAGGATAAATGCACAAAACAAATGGATCTTATACATGATGACCTTACTCAACAGAAAAAGCAGATATCTGGAATAGAAACAACACTGAATGACATAGACAGCAGAGCACAAGAAAATGAGCACAACATTGAATTTCTATTAAAGCAGAACACCCTTCTTCAATCAAAAGTGGACGATATTGAAAATAGATCACGAAGAATCAACATAAGAATATTTGGCTTACCTGACAACATAGAAGGAACTGATATAGAGACATTTCTTTCTTCTTGGATACCTGAAATTTTGGAACTTCCAGAGGTTTTTCATATGGTATCGGAAGGGTGTATAGTTCCTTGGTAATAGCTAAAAATAACAAATCTAATTTTACTAAATCTGTCATTGTGAAATTTCTTTCGTCACATGACAAAGAGATGGTTTTAAAAACAGCATGGGCAAAATCACCGATCAAAATAGAAGACAAAGTCATTAGATTTGATAATGACTATTCTTCAGCTGTGACTTCTAAAAGAAAGATCTTTTTGCCTTTACCTAAAGAACTGAAGAAAAATCAAATAAAACACATCTAGTATCCCCAGCAAAACTAAAAATCTTCCATCAAAGTGGACATAAAATATTTGAAGATTTAGACTCTGCCATCTCATTCATTAAGAATAACAAAATAATATAAAGAATTGAAGACATGGAATGGGCAAATACTAGCCTTAAAAGAATTGCTAACAACAATTCCTGGAAAACCTTTCATAATAAAAAGAAGCTCAAAAAATGACTTACTTAAAATTATCTAACAGTAACAGATAAAAAATATATCTCCCTTCTAAAGCCCCTTGACATCAAAACAATGAATCAGTCGTAAAAACCTTAATTGAATCTAAAACCTTCACTTACAATGACCCTATAAGTTGAGGAAAGGAAACTGGATATCCAGGTGAGCTGTATTATTTAATTATTATGTTGATTGTTAAGCCACTTTCTTATATCAGAATTATGATTAAACGTTGGTTGTAGTTTGTACAGAAATATGTCTCTATTCAAGGATTTATCTTAAAATGCTTGGCTGGTTATGATTTTTATTTATTTATTGTTGTTTGAATACTTCAGTGCATCATTTGTAGCAATCCTTAGATGTCTTGGTGCTATGTTCTTGAGTGGTGGATTAGTTATAAAGATAGCCTGTTCAGATTTTCTTTTATTGGGCTATAAAGAGCTCACCTAGAATAATTGGGTATTGCTTAATGATTCTTTTAACTCTAAAAAAAAGTAACGGTTGTTAATTCTTGTTACTGATAAGGTCTTAAAAAGATGTAGTGTAGTGATTTGTGCTGCATGATTTTCTTTTGTCAGTTCGTAGATACTGCATTAAGACACTTTGTTTCCCTCTCTATGCTATTCTCAGGGTGCTGATCTGTTTATAGTGATAGATTACAGCTCATTTGCCTGTGTGCTGGCTTGTCGAATTACTATTAATATAGTAAAATGGGTGAGGCTTGAGTAAGGAGCAGATGTGTAGAGTTTTGTTTTAATGTTCTTATAACAGTATAAAAGTTTGTTTCCAGGGTGTGTTTGTGTTACCAAACTGAATTTCCATTGTTTTGGGACTTTAGCTACCTAGTGGTAAAATGAATGAGTTGGTGAGAGGTTGCTGGTGCAAAATGGTGGGATTTATTGTCGTATTGATGTGTATTTGATTGCTGTGGTTGCTGAAATTGTGTTTTGATAGGATTTTGAGTGGTTGTGCTTATAAAATGGGTTTTATGTAAAAACGGATTATTTACATTGCATGAGTCTCCGTAATTACAGCTGAGAAGTGCTGGTCAAGTCTCAAGCTGAACAAGTTGCTCAAAAGAAGAAAAATGTGTTAAAACATACCGTTAGTTTCCCACTAGAATGCACTAAACATTTAATTTAAAATAAGCTTGAGAAGTCCATCAGAGCAAGTGCAGTCCAAGTGTGCAAGAAGCAGTCATGACTCATCTAGCAGCATTTACATATGACATTTGACCCTGGCTTTCAAAATCTATGTAGATTTGGAATCTTGAAATGGTATCTTGTGTCCTGTAATCAGTTAAAGAACTGAAACTCTTATATACAATATCAAGTAACCAATGTGAAAACTAATGGGAAAATACCATTTATGAAGAGAGTTTTGTTTATTGTTACATGTTAGGCTGACATATAGAATACTATAAAAGGTTGTCTAGTAAATTGTAAACATTTGTTATGAAAACACAGCAAGTACGACTTCCACCTCATCTCATAAACATACTCTTTCAGCAAAATACCACTTACAAATTACTATTAATATTATAACCAGCAAACCAGAATAAATATACATGAGGAGGAAGCAGATTTATTTATATTTATTTACATGTGTAGAAAGGAAATCATTGTCTAGAAAGGAAAACATTACGTACAAGGTGTTATATGATCCCTGCTACTGTACATCTGGTGGGGTAGTACTGTAAAACAAAGCCAAAAAAGTCTGCATTTACAGAATTCATAATATAGATATGCTAATACACAAATTAAACAATATTTAAAAAAAAAAAAAAAAAATATATATATATATATATATATATATATATACAGAAACTATTAAGTGTAAAATGAGTCTCAGTAATAACAAATTAATACACTCATATCCTGATTACATAAAATTCTTTGCTGGTTAACAGACACTTCACTCAACTGTTCAGGTCCTTGCAGAGACTTGGGTTTTTGCCTCATGTTTAGTCTATCCCTTATGGAGTCTGTGATTTTCTAGTGGGTCACTAAGAACTGGAGTCACTAAATAAATACAGTTACTTACTTTTCGGACATGACATCCTTCAGAAAATGCTTGTCAACACATATACTGCATGTCATCGAGATATATTTATTTTATTTATTTTATTTATTTTATTTATTTTACATTTGTTAACCGGGCTAGTCCAACTGGATACATGTCCATTTTCAGTGGAGGCCCGAGGAGAAAAGCTCCGCTATCTACTACATGGTAACAAAACAGTAAATACAAAATTCACAATGGATATAAATCACAAATGGATATAAATCACAAATAAGCAAGGCAATAACAACAATTTCAGGAAGTTACAAAAAAAGGGGGATAAAGAGACAAGGAATTTATTTAAGTACAGATATGGAAAAAAAGGGAGAGAAGAATTAAGTTGTTTAAAAAAGTTAACAAAAGTGTTACTAGAGAAGTATGGTATTTAGTTGAGATAGTCATATCTCAAGTCGAAAGGAAAAAATAAATTGAAGAAATAGATTTGGGAGAAAGTATAAGGGATATAGGAGGAGAATAGGAGGTCGGAGAGGAGCTAGATCAACTAGGATTGATGCAAGAGCAAAGCCAGTGTTTAGTAAGAAAGAGTTTCAGTTTGGTCTTAAATAGTGTAATGGAAGTCTGGGCTATAAGGTCTGGAGGAAGTTGATTCCAGATTTTACCAACTGAGTTGGAAAATATGGCATCACCTGCTGTATTCTTTGAAAGAGAAGTTTGAATCAGTATTTTATTAGAAGAGCATAGGGCTTTTAAGTTGTTGTAGGGTTTTATAAGGGTGGAGAGCATGGGTATATTTTCAGGGTGGTAAAGGGCTTTGTGGGCAATTGTAAGCTGATAGTACTGAATTAGGTGGGGTAATTCCAGCCATCCTAGGTTAGAGAAGTTCAGACAGTGATGTGTTTTATATGGAGAGGCAGTGGCAAATCTGGCAATGTTGTTGTAGGCTGTTGTGAGCTTCTTAATGTTATGCTTAGATAGATTAGTATACATGGGGGAAGCATATAGTAAAGTGGAGATAAGATGTGTTCTTGCTATGGTAGTTCTTGCTTCAGGTGTTAGGAAAGTTCTGATTCTGTAGAGAGAACCTAACTTTCTATTAGTTGCTTTTATGATGGAGTTGATGTGAAAATCAAATTTTAGTAGGTTGTCAGTAGTAATACCCAATAGTTTGGTTGTTTGGTCAGGAGAGATAAGGGTGCCATTGTTAGAAGTAATTGTGAAATTAATAGAGGGAGACAGGTGTGTGGGTAAGAAGAGGAGAAGTTTAGTTTTCTTAGGGTTTAAGAGAAGACAGTGGTTGGAGAACCATTGCTCAATAGTAGTGAATGTCTTTTGGGTAAGGTAGTGAAGGTCAGCTTGGTTTGTGGCAGAGCAAATGATGGTGGTGTCATCAGCATACTGAATACAAGTAGTTAGGGGAGTGGCAAGATGCAAGTCATTAATAAAGATGGAAAATAAAAGAGGACCTAAGATGGAGCCCTGAGGAACACCTAAAGTGGTGGGGAGAAGTTCAGAAAGATTGTTGTTCCATAAAACAGCTTGTTTCCGGTTTTGAAGATAGGACGTGAACCAGCTTAAGGCAAGATTATCGAGAGAGAGCGATTTTAAGCGATGTAGGAGGAGTTGGTGATTCACCATATCAAAGGCTTTAGACAGGTCTACAAAGAATGCTGATGAAAGAAGATTGCTATTCCGGTTAATATTAATGGAGTCAATAAAGGATAATAAGGCTGTGGTGGTGCTATGGTAAGGACGGAAGCCATTTTGGCAGTTAGTGAGGAGATTGTTAGATAGGAGGTGATTTAGTAACTGTTTGTGGATGCATTTCTCCATTATTTTTGCAATAGGAGATAGCAGTGATATAGGGCGATAGTTAGAGTACTCAAATGAATCGCCCCCTTTGAAGAGGGGGATGATGTGTGAGATTTTCCAGAGTGAAGGTATAGTACTTTCTTTTATGGTTCTGTTTATTAGTATAGAGATAGGGTAGGCAACAGCTTTGGCACCTAGCTGGAGATATTCGGCTGGCAGTTTGTCGGCTGAGGGGGTAGAAGCTTTACGTTTTTGAAGTAAATTAAGAATGTAGGAGGTAGGTATGGGTTTAAGTTGCATAAGTGGAGGAGAGAAGCTTGGGCTACCTAATAAAGAGGGGTCAGGGCTATTGAAATATATCTATGATATTTCAATAATAATTATATATCTGCTTTTTGTACTTACACATAGAATTATTACCCATCCAGAGACAGTCATTTTACATACATTTGTAATGCTTAGGTGTAATGGAACTAAAGAGTAACAATGGTTTCTGTATTGCATTTTCATCTTATCCTCTCAGTCATACACATTTCTTCAACAAATCATAATAGTGATCATTTTTAAAAGTTATGTTACTGTTCCATGTTTTCACATGCATCTCTACACAATGAAATAATAACATCTGTATGTAATATGTTTGAATGTTATTTTATTTTCATCATAATTCAAACTAGCATATTTCAACATGCTGTTCTAATATACCTGGACTGGTTGTTCATGCAAGCTGTTTCAATGATCATTTAACAGTCATTAATGCTTTTTAGTTTTACTATTTATCTCCTTGCTTCTCACCCTAAGAATTGTTACATCTTGACTCTTTACCACTTAGTTGTCTGACCGATAAGAGTAAAAGAAATTATAGCCAGGTTAATACATTTTTGTTTGCTGTTTACATGACATGTAATATAAGGAAGCATCTAACAGTAATTATTAATCTTACATGTTTTTCTCCAAAGTCTGCCTTCTCACATCGCACTCACTCATATTATTAAACTCTTATTGACTATTATTATAATTAGCAATTAGCAACTGTTATGAAAATCTGTTGTGAAATCAGAAACAATGTTCTTAAATAGATGTAAAGGAATAGTGAGGTTATTTTATAGTCAAATGTGCATTAGTTAATTACAAGTGATAAACGAAATGACCACCACAGTCACCAAGCACAAATAAATCTGATTCAGGTAGTAAGGTATGACAGTTTAATACTTCTCAAAAAGCCAACAAGAAAACACCAACAAAATAACGCACATAAACCACACGTTTTTATTAGGAAAAAGAATTTGGAATTGTTTTTCAAAGGGAAAACAGTAGACTTTGATCATCAGTGTTTAAAGTGAAAGAGCACATTTAATCCACCCACACACCCCCAGCTTAGAAACTTTGAGTTGAAGGTAGAAAATGAAATTAGAACTCATTTAGCAGGTAAATACACACATTCTAATTTAACACAAGCGGAAATGAGTACTTTAAAAGACATTAGTAATAACCGGGGTTTGAGGGTAATGAAACCCGATAAGGGTGGGGGAGTGGTGGTGATGGAAGCAATTCAATATGAAGGGAAGATGATGGACATACTCAATGACACTGACAAGTATTCTAGAGTGTCCATCAATGAAGTTAATATAGCGCACAAAAAGATTCAAGTTATATTACATGACATGTTTTTGGAAGGTTCAATAGATAAGGACACATATAAATATTTAATAGTAGAGAAGCCCAAAGTACCTTGCATCTTTGGTATTCCCAAGGTACACAAAGACAGTGTTGATCCACCTTTAAGACCAATTGTGTCTGCTGAAGGTTCCATGACAGCACCTCTAGCTAAATTTGTGGACAAAAAGGTCAAGAGTGTACTAGAAGGTAGTAACAACATTTTAAAGGATTCTTGGGATTTTATGAGAAAAATAGAGCCATCTTTATATTCTGAAAACCTTGCATTTGGTACCATGGATGTAATAGACCTATTTGGTTGTATCCCGCACGAGGTGGGATTACATTGGTTTGAAGAAATGCTAGTTGGCAGTAAGAAGTTGACACACACAGATTTTAGGAATACTCTGACCTTGATGGAAATTGTGTTAAAAAATAACTACATCTATTTTCAAGGGGAGTATTACAAGCAGGAAAAAGGTGTAGCTATGGGTGCACATTGTGCCCCAACCTATGCCAATATTATCATGGCATATTGGGAAGAAAAATTTCTACTCAATTCACCATTTTGTAACCAATGGGTTTTGTACACTAGGTTCCTTGATGACCTGTGTTTTTTCTGGAAAGGAAATCAAGATGAATTTGTTAATCTTATTAGTTATGTTAACAGTACCACCAGCTTTTTGAAGTTTACTCAACACTTTGATTTTCATGAATTGAGATATTTGGATGTTTGCATTGGTAAAAACAACGGAAACTTTACATCATGTGTACATAGAAAGGAAACTTTCTCCAACTCTTATTTGCACTACGCCAGTTGCCATCCCCCATCAAAAGAAGGGGGTGGTGAAAGGGCAACTTGTGCGTTTGAGCAGAATGGCATCTGACATTGAAGTATTTTTGGAAGAGGTTAATTATTTGAGGGGGTTGTTCACCAGTAGAGGATATTCACAGGAAGTTTTTAATAACATCTTTGATGAAGTGAATATCAAAAGGGAAGATTCGTTTGCCCCCATACTGGGTAAGGATGTGACTTTTGAGTCAAAAATACAAGATAAACAATCTATTGATCAGCATAGTGCAGGACTCATTACCACCTTTGGTGAACATTCAGTACTTATAAGAAAGATATTCACCAGAGAGTGGAACAACTTTTCAAAAATATTGGATTTGGAGCACATTTTTGATAATGAATTAACTTACACTTATCGCAAGGGAAGGAGTATTAAGAACATATTAGAAAATGGTTTTAATACCGAAGTAATGAATAAGAACAAAAAAGTAAAGAAAGGGCTATTCAAATGTGGTAGATGTAGTTACTGCACATATTTAATGTGTGGTGATCATGTTCACTTGCAAGCGAGGGGTAAGTTGCTTTATTTAAATACCTTCGCTAATTGTGATACTAAAGGTATTATATACATTGCCATTTGTAAGAAATGTTCTTCATTTTATATTGGGAAAAGTGAAAGGAAGCTCAGGCAGAGAATTTATGAGCACTTATACGATGTTAGAGTCAAAAATGAAAAAAATGCATTATGCAAGCATTCCATGAAATGTGGAACCCCAGGTTATCAATTTTTCGTATTGGAGGTTGTCCCTATTAATTCTAGGGGGGGCATGTGGGAAACCCTTATCGAATATAGGGAGTTATATTGGCAAGTACTATTAGATGCAAGTAGAAACTTTGGGCTTAATTATATGGTGTCCTTAGCACCAGTGTTGAAATTGAGAGCTGCAAAGCTTTAATAGTATGTTTTGAAGTCACATTACAGTGGCTTTGTAAATTTAAATATTATTAGCAATGCAATTCAACATGGTTGATGTTTTTAATTCTATTTTAACTTTATTTATTATGAGTTTTTAAAAAACTTATTTTTAAAAGTTATTAGTGTTTTTAGCAAACACCACTAGATGGTGCTATACATTAGATTTAAAGGGTTACACATTATGCAGTTTTTGTAGGATTTTAATTTAACCTACTTTTGAAAATGGTCTTATACAATGTTTACTTAACAGCTAGTATTGAGTAAATTTGGAGTTGTTCATTATTACTTGTTCAATGGATATGGTTGCATACATCTACGCACTTCACAACTTGGTCCTATTTGTTTATACTGTGTAACATATATATTTCTTTAAGTATTAATTAAGTAATTTGGGCCATGATTGGGTAATTTGAATGCGAATGTGGGTTGGAATGTATATAAAAACAAACTTACTTAATGATGGCTGTTATTGCTGAAGAAGTTGAAGATGAAAACGTGTGGTTTATGTGCGTTATTTTGTTGGTGTTTTCTTGTTGGCGTTTTGAGAAGTATTAAACTGTCATACCTTACTACCTGAATCGGATTTATTTGTGCTTGGTGACTGTGGTGGTCATTTCGTTTATCTGTTTATTTTTCTACCGCTTGCTCAACGTTGTTTTACTAGTTAATTACAAGTGAACAATTTTGATTTTGACTACTTACATTATTTCTAATTGGAAGTGTGTAAAATACCATAGTTACTTTTATGTAATATTTGTTATTTTAGTTCACAAACCTTAGTATTCTGGTTAACATAAAAAAGGGAGGAAAAGAGAGGAAAAAAAAGAAAAAGAAAACAAAAGAGAAAATGGGAAAAAAGAAAGGGAGAATATAATAGATGTATAAGTAATTGTTCTATCTTTACTCATATAAATAATGATAGAAAGATAAAACATTCTCTGAAGATAATATAATTTATTAAGACTGAAGTTGGTGAGATGTTGCTACTAGTTTGAGGTTAATTTAGGTGATAGGATGTCACCTAAATTAGGAGTTTTAAACTCCATAAGGGACTGGATTGTAAATATTGTTCTAAAGTTTGGTTATAACAAAAGTTTTTTAATTGTTTTATTAATGTTCACCATTAACTTGAATAGAAGATGTATTCAAAACTATCAGAAAAATTATTTTGTTTCATCCAAATGGAAAATATTGTGTAGTATTCCTATAAATTATTATAATTATACATTTAGATGGTCAATATATTTTACATATAACTTATTCTAAGATGTCAGTAATAAAATATATATCAATCAACATCGATGGTTGAATAATCCAAGTAAGAGGAAATGTATTTATAGGTTCATAGGTTCATAGGTAGGTACTAGGCTATCGGCCCAAAGGCCTACATAAGCCTAGCCAACAAGGTTCCTTGGCTTATGCCACCCAAGAAAGTTATTTTCCTGTGCCACTGTCAAGCAGAGACACAGAAGTGATCCCTGGGGTGAATTTCCTATTTCCCATCCATTCATCAAGATTTTTCTTGAAGAGTGCTAATGAAGAACTTTGCTTGACATAGATGGGTAGCCTGTTCCATAGTATGGAAAGTCTCTGGGACAGGAATCTATCCCTCCAGCATGTCCTGTTTATAGGTTCATAAATAAATACATTAAGCTTCATAAATCACAACTAATAGTTTTACAAGAAACCCACTTATTATCTACAGATATATCTAAACTTAATAATAAATCTTATTCTGTTTTGGTTAGCTCAAACACACTCAAAAGAAAAGAGGAGTGGCTATTGTTTGGAATAATTCAATACCCTTGCCTAAAATAATTGATGTTTACAAGGATAATAAAGGAATGTTTTGTGGTATAATTATAAAATTAAATAAAAAAAATGTATACTTTAATCAATATACACTGGATCCCAGATATAGGAACTAACACAGTTAGACAGCATTTGGACCAAATTGTTCATTTTGCAAAAGGAAACATAATACTAGCAGGAGATTTTAACTGTATTCTTGATCCTAATGATTCTACTAATAAAAGTAAAAGGAAGATTTCAGCTTCTGCAAAAAAAATAAAAGATTTTATTCACTTATTCTTAGTAAACGATATTACTAATTTTGCTGACTCAAATTCATTATTCTACACCTTTTATTCTCACAGACATAACTCACACTCTAGAATAGATAGAATTTTGGTTTCTAAAGATTTAAAATACTCCCTAATCAAATCTAAAGTAATATATTGTCCCCTTTCTGACCATAATTCTATATTTTTTTAAATACTCAATAATAATAACTATAGTATTCAAATCAAAAGAATGCCTGCTTATATTACAAAATTAAAAGAATTTAAATAATTCATTTCATTAGAAGTTCAAAACTTTATAGAGCTTAACAACATCAATGGCATATCTGACATATACTTTTGGGATGCTTTAAAAGCATATTTATATGGAAAAATTATAAGTTGGTTGGTATCAAAATAAAAGGAAATTATGGATCAAAGAACTTTGTGATATACAACTTAAATTAGATACTATAAAACTTGATCAAAACAAAGGAAAATATATAACTGACAATCAAAAAGAAATAAAGTCTTTAAATAGTAAATATTTAAAATTTCTAAATCATAAAATAAAAATAATTCTAGAAAAGTTTAAATTAATAAATTTTACTACAAATCCTAATTCATTAAAGTTTCTAGCAAACAAAACTAAAAGATTAAATAAAATTAATCACATTAATGAAATATTTTCACCCCCCCAAAAAAAAGTTGGTCTCAAATTTACACAACATTCTATGTGAATTTAGGGAGTATTTTAATAAGATTAATAAACATTCTAACACTATTGATCCAAAGGAAGACATTAGAGCATTTATTAATAAATATACTCATAAAAGATTATCTATAGAACAAAAAAAATATTGACAAAGCTATATCTCTTAAAGACATTCAAACACAAATTAATAAATTAAAACTTAATAAATCCCCAGGTAATTATGGCATTATACCTGAAATATATAACATATTACCTAGCATAGCTTTAAATTTATTGCATGAAGTTTTTAATATCTCAAAAATTCTTAACAAAATCCCACCCTCCTGGAAATATACTTTTATTACTCCCATACTTAAACACAACAAAGACCCCACCAAATGTTCTTCATATAGACCCATTGCTTTACTTAATATTGATTACAAAATGTCCTTGTCCATATATGCAGACAGATTAAAATATATTTTACCAAATTTGATAGATGAAGATCAAACTGGATTTGTGGTGAATCGAAATTCTTATGATAACATTAAAAGAACATTAATTTTGATTGAATTGGTCAAACATTAAAAAAAAAAACTAACACTAGTTAGCTGAGACATTAATTGTGCATTTGATTCAATTAATTGGGATTACTTATTTACTCTTTTAGAAGAACTAAACATCTCCCATAATTTTATAAATCTCATTTCTTACCTTTACTTAGGTAGTCAAGCTTACATTCAAATAGGAACTAGTATATCTCAGAATATACCTATAATTAAAGGCACTAAACAAGGTTGCCCCCTATCCCCCTTTATTTACTTTAATTATGGAACCATGGGCAAATTTAATTAGATAAGATAATGTTATAATTGGTTATAACCTAACTTCCAAGCCATCTTCTAAAATACAAATGTTTGCTGATGATGTTCTTCTAACCCTAGTGGATGAAAAATCATCTATTCAAGCTCTTTTTAGAAACGTGAATCTATTCCAATTAAAATCAGGTCTAACTTTTAACAATAATAAGACACAAATTCTCTTAATTGGACCAAAGCAATTTAATCTCCAAGATGAATATAAGGATTATTTAGCACAATCTGATCAAATTCTCTATCTTGGTATTGTAATAGCAAACAATATCAAATATATCATACAAATTAATTATAATAAAAATCTAGCAACAATAGACGATTTGATTAAAAGATAGAATAAAATACCTTTTTTCATGGATAAAAGGCTCACTATTATTAACATGATTTTACTTCCAAAAATACTCTATATTATTCAATTTATTTCTTTACCACCCCCTAATTATAATGTTTCATAAATTTTATGTTACCCAAAGAAACCCAGAATTGCATTAATACTTCATATGAAAAGTTGGGATAATGGGGGTATAGCTATGCCAAATATAGGCTTTTACTCAATCTCATCCATGATTAAAACAATATCCCTTTTAATAGATGTTAAATATCAAGCTAAATGGAAAAAAATAATAGAAATTTTAATGATGGGCACATCAAATAATAGTAATGCAAAAACTATCACTTATAAATAACCCCTCTAATTGGATTTTGAAAGATCAGCTTTTTGTTTTCTCCTCTCAAAAATTTAAAAGTAATTATTTAACACTCCTATTAAAATTCTTTTAAAATGTTATATTTAAACATAATATATATAAAGATTGGTAATTTCTTCTTTTTTCTTATAGCCTTCACACAAGGAATTCTTTTTACTTCTAATTCTATAAAAATGTTAACTTTCCAACAGAAAAGTTTAACTTTCTGTTACCAAATGATGTCTAACAATGAATTGAAATCAATTGATTCTCTCAATACTGAATTTCAACTTGGTTTACTTTGTTGGCTAGATTTACAAGAAGGAAGGAAATTTATTCTAAGTAATATGGAATTAATAACATCAACAACTAAGAAAGCAATACCTCATTTAATACAATATATAATTCTATCAATTCAAAGTATCTCACCAAAAACTAACAAATTATCACATATATATAATGCTATAAAGTCTGACTTAGATGTTATTCCTGATAGTTATTGGAATACTTTATATTCCATTAATGGCCAACTCCCTACAGATAAAGATAAAATTAATATATTAAAATCATTAAGTTTAGCTACGTCTTGTCTCAAATGGAAAATATTTACTTGGAAATATTTGAATAGATTTTTTATTACTCCTTTAATAATGAGTAAAATTGAAAAACAAAGATGTAAATGGCTGGAGATGTAATAAGCAAATGCTGATTGGTCTTATATGTTTTTTGACTGTACTGAATTAAAAAAATGTTGGGAAGACATAAATAATTTTATGCAGGCAATATTTACAGATAACTTTGTCTTGTCTAAATCTCTGATATTATTTAATACTCCAGTAACAGATTGTATAAAAATCTCCAACTACCCTTTGGTTTGGTCAATGTTATCTATAGCCAGAAAAATAATTACGAGGAATTGGAAATCACAATCCTCTCTGTCATTACAAGAATTTAAAAATGTACTTATTGAAATTTGTTGTTTGGAAAAACTGACCATCCAAAACAGATATTCTAGGAATACTTCTACATATAGTAGTTGGAACAAAGATCCCAAAGCTGCGGTGATGCAGCGGTAGCATTGTCGCCTCACAGCAAGAGGTTCTCCCATTCGGCTGGAACACCTTCTGTGTGGAGTCTGCATCTCCTCCCCATGGTCGAGTGGCATTCAAAAGACATGCATAAATGGGCATGCCTTCATTGAAGGTTGGGTGTCCAGCTGGCACCTCGGCACTGTAAAAAAATCTACTGCCAATCATTAGCGGACCGGAGTTCCGCTGTGGCAACCCCTAACTGGGAAAAGCTGAAAGAAGAACAACAACAAGAAAAACATAGTAGTTGGAACAAAGTTTATGAACTATTACAAAAATAGTTTATTTTTACATTAAAATTGTATATATAGAATCTATTTCAGTTGATATTTAACAGTTATGGTGAACAATTTGTATATAGTTAAAAATGTTTAATTTTATACATGATTATCTTTTGTATAATTGAAAATGGTCCATTCTTTATATGTTGATTGTATTTTAACAGTACTTCCAATAAAATTGTTTTAAAAAAAAAAGAATACAAGGTAGTGAGGGAAAGGAAGGGGAGAAATCTAATACCATCATGGAAATATCGAATAGAGAAATCTATAAAGCAGTTATGACAAGAAGTGTCACTGTTAGAAGACTATAGAAGAGGGAACAGATCAACAAAAATGCTAAGAAAGATAGATGTGATATAAGCAACATGCAGTATTAGAATAGAACAGACCAGGATCTATCATGCACTATTGCAAATAACAAACTAAAAATTTCAGCAGAGGCTGAAAAACTTATAAGATATGAAGATAAATATAAAGGAAAAGTACAAGATGAGAAATTTATTGATGACCTAAAAAAGTTTTATACAGAATTGGGAAACAAGGTAAAAGGAATTGAAAGACCACCAAAAAGAAGAAAAATACATATTTTGGACAAGTATTTATGAAGATCCTGTGGAACATAACAAATATACTAAATGGAAAGGAGAAGTAAAATAAAGAATAAGAAGTTTAAAGGTACAGGAAATTAAATGGGATGAAGTAACAGCCAGAGAGATTGAAACAAAGTTAAGAAAACCCTCAAACTGGAAAACCCCAGACCCAGATGCAGTACCTAACTTTTAGCTAAAAGAATTAACATCTTTGCATAAAGATTTAGCCATGAGTAAGAACTATTTATATGCACACCCCAAACAGACACCAACTTGGCTAACAACAGGAAAAACAATGCTCTTACTTAAGAGTGAACCTGCAAGCTACCCTAAAAATTATAGATCAATAACTTGCCTTCCGACGCCATATAAGCTATACACTATAAATGTTGCTGACAGAGTCTACAGTCATTTAGAAGAAAATGCAATTACAGTAATAGAACAAAAGGCAATAAAATCAAAGTCATATGGAACAAAGGATCATTTCCTGTTAAATAAAATCATAGTGTAAAAAGGGGAAGAATCTAAGTATGGCATGGATTGACTACAAAAAAGCATTTGAGAGTATCCCACATTCATGGATAAAAGAGTGCTTAAAAATGTATAAGATACATCCTACACTGATCGACTACATTACAGTGACCATGAAACAGTGGAAGACCACTTTGCAATTAAGCCATGATAAAGGACAAATTATTATTCCAGGGATAAAAATTCAAAGGGGAATATTCCAGGGTGACTCAATGTCACCACTGCTATTCTGCCTTGCCCTTAACCATTTAAGCTGTCTGCTTAACAGCTTAGCCTATAGCTATACTTTGGCTCCTAGAAAACAACAAAGTGTAAACACTTCTCATCTTCTCTTTGTCGATGATTTAAAATTGTATAGCTCATCAGATAAGAAACTGAAACTACAAGTGCAAGTTGTCAAAAACTTTTGCAGATGATATAAGAATGTCATTTGGTCTTGATAAATGTGAAAAAGCGACCTCTAAAGCAGGAAAACTGCAGCACCAAGAAAACATCAGTTTGGGACAAGAATGTGATATAAAAGAACTTGAGCAAAAGGGAGTGTATAAATATTTGAGAATTGATGAAGGATCAACAATAAAACATTAACAAATGTGAATAAAACATAGTAAGGAGTAGCTTAGAAGACTTAAATTAATCCTGAAAACAGTATTGACATCTAGGAACAAAATCCAGGCTGTAAACCAATTTGTTCTTCCTGTCCTAACTTACAGTTTTGGAGTGATTGGCTGGCCCTAAAACCTGCTGAGTAGATTAGATAGGAAAACAAGAACAATGCTTCATGCTCACCAAATGATTTATAAAAATCAGTGCATACCAAGATTATATATTCCCCATTCCGAAGGAGGGATGGCTCTCCTTGAAATTGATTACATGTATAGATCTGCAATTGTGGGTCTCCACGCATATCTGCTGACCTCACAAAGCCCCAAATGTAGTGAAAGTTTTGAAACATGAGGAGAATAAATCTAAAATGACTTCTCTGCTTAATCTAGCAGAAGCATATCAGCATGAATCAGGAAATGGAATCAAACCACAAGTGGATAAAAATCATGTTACCAGTGAATGTGCCAAAAAACAAAAGAAAGAATATAAGGTGAAGGACCAGATGAGAAGGCAAGAAATGGGGAAAATGCATAAATATAGTTGCAAGTATAGAAAACTTCTAGAAGAACCTCATGTTGATCATGAATGAATGCATGAATAGTTAAGGAGAGGCAAAATCAAACCAAGAGATGAAAGGTTAATATTGGTGGCACAAGATAGTGGGCCAAGTATACATTGGTTTACAAAGTCTATTGAGCATGTGGGAAAAACAGACAAATGTAGGTTTTGCAAAACTGAATTGGAAACAGTTGCACACCTCATTGCTGGTTGCGACATACTAACGGCAGAAGGGCTGTATACTGAAAGGCATAATAAGGTGGACAGACTCTTGCACTGGGGATTGTGCAAACATTATAGTACTGAAGTAGCTAAAAAACACTGGAAACATTATCCACAAAGCATCAGAGAAAATTATGAAGTCTACATCACATGGTATCATCCATTAACAATAGTTCAAAAGATAGATGTTAGAAAACCAGATATAGTGGTCCAAGAAAAGAAGACAAAAGTAGCATTGATCATTGAAATCGCCACGCCCAGTGACTACAGTGTCCTGTGTACAGAGAGACACAAATTCATAAAATATCAGGATTTGCAAGCAGAAATGTGAGCAATGGGGAAGAAACATACCCCAATAGTAGTAGGAGCAATGGGTCTTATAAAAAAAGAGTCTACAATCATATTTAGATATGCTACCAATAGATGTAACTCTGTACGAATTGCAGAAGGATTCATTACTGGGCACATTGTAGGCGCTGCTTAGAGCACATTTGGCTGACATCAAACAGTGAAACAATACTAATTTCATGAACTTTAACTGTACTTTAACTTGAGAATGGGGTCCATTCCCATCATGGTATTAGAAACCCAAAAGATTTGGAAAAATTAAAAAAAAGAGAGAGAAAGTCTTATGGAGCGTATTCCATAGTACTTGTCCTGAGGCCATTGAGGAACTTAAATTCTGAAAGCCATGGCCTAAATTTAAGCTCATCTTACCAGAGGGGCAGAACATAGTATGCTAAAGTAGTATGCAAAATCCATCAATACGATCAAGGAAATGCATTCACCTTTGTTTAATAAGTGCAAATATCTAACCTCTATTTTTCATAGCAAGGGAATAGTTCAAAACATGTAAGTCAAAATGAGCTTGAATAATTTCCTACATAACAGTCTTTTTCATATTTAATACCTTGAAAAGAATATGCAACTGGCAGAATGTATATTTGGATGGTGTAGCCTAGTTTGATATCATATTGCACTTAAAACAGAAATTTGTTTTCGCATTTTGCATCTTTATGGATTTAAGGTATTTAAGTTCTGTACTAGAATAATAGCAAAAGGAGGCACTGAACTCTGATAATAGCCTAACAAGATTGTTGGCACTAGCATATAACCTTTGCTAGACTGAGGCAGTCTTAACATGCTTTTAATAATTTAAGACATCATTACATAATATTGTTTGCATTGATTGTTTGGCTAAATTTCTGATTACAAATGATCTCCAAGCCATTATAATAATCAGGTTGATCAATTACTATATAATAGATAGCAAAAAAACAACAGACATTCTAATTTTAAAGATACATCACTAGCCATGTTTTGATATTAACAATTAAGTCATTATCATGAAATTACTTCCAAAGCTGGTCAAGCAATTCTGTGGAATGCAAGTGTATTTCAGCTAACAAACCATGCATCTAATCTTGCGGTCATCTGCAAAACTGGTCAGGACTATTTTGATGTGTTAGTATTGTCATGGTAGTAGCACTTTCTGGTTTAGTTTTGTTATATTTCAGTGTTAAAATTAGTAGAGTTAACCATGACTGCTTGTTTAGCAATTGTATTTGTTAGGACTGTTTTGTGAGCAAAGTACATTATTTCTGCCTATATACATATTTACATATTTGCAACTGTGTATGGTATTTACTTATTTGCTTGACTGGGTTACTTAAAAGCAGTAGGGCTGCATAAGGCTACATATATATTTTGGATTGTGGTCTTTTCTATCCATTACAAATAAAGCATTTATGATTTTATGTTTTTTATAGGTGCACCAGGAGCTTTTTTTCTGAACTGTTTCATATTTCTCAGTTTTTCCTGATTTCAACATGAGATGATTCCAGTTGGCAGAGCTAAGTTTCAAAAGTGCCTTTCAACTATAGCTTATGTTAATTTTAGTCTTTGGAGACAGAGAGATAGATCAGGCATTGCCAAGTTGGACCCTAAGCATCTAAGATGAAGATTTAATTTTTAGATTTGATTTTAGAGTATTAGACAATAGCTACAACAGAGTATTTCAGAGATGAATGTAGATTGTAGGAATAGTGAATTGGCTGTGACAGAAAGCCCACTGGCTATCTTTTTTTTTAGGATCAGTTTATAAAACATCACATACTAGTGATGCTGGCATGAATTATGTGGGTGTTCCAAGATGAGTTAATTGCTAAAATTTCAAATCATATTCTAACCATAAGAATGGTACATTTTATGAGTGATTATCCTGCATTTATCATTAGATTGCTAAAGATTAAGTAGCACTGTTGAAGTCGGTTACTGTTTTTTTTTAATAATTTGATATATGTGTATATTTTAAAGAAGAACTTTGGATCAGATGTTATTTAAATATATTTTTATTGTTGTAGTTTCACTATTTTGATTTTCTTTAGATCTGCAATTTGTAGATTTTTTCTTGTTGTTGTGGTGTTGCAAACTGCATAATAGTTGTCTTTGATATATTAAGTATAAGCTGGTTGGCCAGAACCGAGGACAGTTTAATTAATGTCATCATGTAGATGTCTTTGCATGTTCTTGGTATTTAGACTATTCCTATGTAATCTGCATATAAGTTTATTACAGAGGGAGGAACAGAGCGAAGTATGCCATTTATGTAAATTAAACATAGGATAGGCCTATAAATAAAACCCTGATGTGATAGCTTCCTTCACTGGTAACTAAGCTGCCTGTTCTTACTTTAAAGGTTTTTTGTTTTAGATAGCTTCTGAACCAGTTTGTACTACAGTGACCAAAAACTTTTTTTTTTATTTTTCTAATAAGGATTGAATACATTTTTTTAACCAATTTGCAGTGCAAGGGCTAAAACCTATGTTTTTTTTAAGTTTTTCTTATCACTATGTGTATCTAAGTGCTCTGGGTAACTGTCACTTTATCTCATCACACATGGTCTAAAGGAGTGATCTGAGTAGATATTGCCATTAATTAATTAATTTTACACATTAACTTACATTACTTTTGGTTCATGTTGTGGATGACTACAGAAAGAAAGGAAATGGATGGGATAAAAAAAGGACTTGGTGGTGACTGGAAGAAGTTACATTTATTAGAGTGAGATAAAATAGAAAGAAGAAAGTGATATAAATTTAAAGATATAACATTAGTATATTTAATAAGTAATCAAGAATGTATGGAAGCATAATAGAATCAAGGACAAGTCACTTTTGTTTTGAGATGTTTATGTCCAGTAACATGGCTAGGAATGATCCAGTTAGGAGCTGAATGAGAGCACTTATTTTCAGCTACTAAGAGTGACCAGTTGATTTCCTTCAATAGAATGAACGTTGCTGCACTACTGAATTGTGAGAGCTAATGACTGAATTTCTGAATAAGGCAAGCAGAGAATGCAGCAGAGCATCTAAGTGAGACTTTAGAGATTATGAGTTTTGAAAGCTGTCAATCTTTCTCAAAGCAGGCATAAATTTTCAGATAATGCACATGCTTAAGTCATTATTTTAATACAGGTATTTAAAGATAGTTATGACTACAGAAGAAAGTGGATTAAGTGGCCATAGGAAGCATTGAAGTCCAGGCTTTGATTTAATGCCACCACGCAGCATCAGACAACGTGCAATTAAAATTTAAGTGATATCTGGTCATTTAATCACTCAAAGTGCCATTTTATAAATGTGCATACTTAGAGTGGTTTGGGGAAATGGATAAAGCTGGCAGAAAGTTAGTTTGCAATGTCCACCACAGAGACATATAGATTATGAAAGAGTTTCGAAGCATAGGTTTGTGGTTGTTGCTTTAGTAAGGTGATCAATGTTTTGAGTTCTGGCTGTTTTATGCAGTCATTACAGAAAGGGTTACAAATGCCAAAGTATATTAAAGAAGAAAAGGTGAGTTATGAATCATAATCTAAGGCAGATGTTGAAAGGAAAGAAACAGGGCATAAACCATGGCAGTTCAAGAGGAAGCAATATAAAGCTGGGAGTGAATGAAAGTATTAATACCCTTAGAATGGGTACGGGCATGGACTTAAAAGTTGAGACTTTTGTTAAAAGGAATAGACAGTAAATGATACTCAAAGTCTGATGCCATGAATTGCTCTGAGAAGTACACAGAAATATGAATTGTGATTCAGTGATGAGTAACGAAGTAAGGCAGAAACGGAAGGAGAGGAGTGATCTGCAGGTATAGTACAAGATATACAACTTTTGTTATTAAAGTTGCTTTCATATGAGACATGTTAACTATTATTTTGTACATGTTGCTGTAAATAAATTATCCATAGCAAGGATAAAATAAGAATTGTACATTGGATGCTGATTTATATGCAAACAAATGTACACACAGACAAAAAGAATTGGTGCTCCTGACACAAATTCAGCATTGCCCATGGAAGCAGAACGGTAATTACAACACAAATAACCATTCCTACTCCAGCTGAAAAAAAATGCACTTGCTATTTTCCCTACTACTAAGTAGACAACCTAACATACCAAGAAATGACATTGTAAGATACAGTCCCTGTCCCTTACAAAAATCAGACCCTTTTAATTACACCATTTTAAAAAAAGGTTAATGCTGCTGACTGTCTGAAAAAAAAAATCTAGACATATAACCTCACACTTTATAAAATGATGATGAGATTTGGTCTGCTGAGCACTGTTGCAGTGATTTTTGTACATTGTACTGCCTTTGTATTGATACAGTACAAGCAAGTTGTGAAAATTAGCAAACATCGGTTAGGTGATGACACACACACATTAGAAGCTACAGAGCTGAGAAGAATTCATTCTCCCATGAAAGACAAATGTCAAGAAGTAAACTCAGTAACATTCTTAATGATGCCTCTTCAGCTAATCATGTTTATAAACCTTTATTTCATGTATTACAGAGTGGCATAACTGCTTAAACTCCATTGAGAGATATCTATACTTTCTAATGCTTGTTGCTGTTCACATTTCTAAAAACTGCAGTCTTGTAATTTTACCTTTGCCTGTTATATTCAGAAATGTGCTAATATGCATTAAAATGTCCTTACTATGTAAATGTTAATGATTCATGACTAAAGAATAAGAGTTGAACAATTATCTGTCATTAATGTTTGACTTGTGTTTTATATAACCTTATCAATATATTAATATTTATTAGCCACGTATACTGATGCAGTTCAGTTTGAATATGCTTGTCTTGCTTGCACATTTTTTATTAAATGTGTAAAAATACCATGGCAGAGAATCAGAACAATCTGTTTAGTATTTGTCAGATTTTGCACCAGATAGTTACCATTGGAGTATGATTTGCAAAGCTTGCACTTTAGGTATGCAGGACTATAATAAGCATTTTCCTATTTTCGTTTTTCACCTGATCTGTTTAATACATGGTTTATCACAGAGCTGCAACAAGGGAGTCTGATAAACAGGATGACGTACCAATGTTCTTGTCATGACCCAGGCCCCAGGCCCCTTACCAATGCCAGCCACACCCCCAGCTGCAACTTTCAACAGGGCACTAGGTATAATGGGGAGGTAACACATGAAGGAGGATGTAGCCTCTATACTGCAGTAATTGTTACCAGGATTTCACACTGATGGATGGTGCATCATAATATGCATCACAGAGAATAGCTACCATTTTTTTGCATTAGAGGAGGAGACACAGATATTTTGTAACTCTAAAGACACAAGGCCATAGAGAAATGGAATTACTTGTTTTATTTTTAACCAAGTATTTGTTTTCATCTTAGGTTGTGTGACTTTTGATTTAGAAACAGGAATATCAGGGTGGTCTCCCGAAAAAAATTAATACTGAGGTCAATACATTTCCAAAAAAAAAAAAAAAACTTCCCAGCGCTTCCCAGTAATGCTGTCACCCTGTCAGCTACCTATATACAGAAAGTAATTTTTGTTTTCATTGGTAGAGTTCATCTCACTTTTAACCAAAGGATTCATGCCATCTCACTTAAATCAATAAGATTTCACTTCTGTCACTACATCAAAACTTAACAACCTTTACACTTTTTGCACAAGATTCACAATACAGATTATCGATGAGTTTGTGGTCAGTGGCATCCCAGTCAGTAAAATATGTTGTTAAAATTGAGCTTTTGATCTGGTCAATTTTAGCAGCCAGGTGTCACAGTATAGAAAAACTACTTAACTTAAAGGGCAAAAAGTCATAAACATTCTTAATGTCTGGGCAACTATGAATCAGTGTTAACAGCTTTATTGCTACATATGTAGTAATGGCAGGTAGTCACATGGCTTGTCAAAATGCATTGAATAGGATAAATATACTCTGAATCTAACAGAGAAATAAAGAGCTTTCCATGAAGAAATACAATTTCAGCATTTAGCTTTTGAGGAAGGGGTTGTTTAGTAAAGAATAATGTAAAAATTATTCCAATGACACTGTGTCCAGAAACATTAAAGGAACACAGAATATTTTTATATTCCCAAATGGCTCATAGGTTTATAACATTACTTAGTTGTGTGAAAACCCAGTTGTGCTGTGGTGCATACACCAATATGATTACTCTCCAAAATAAGGAAAAAATGCATCTTTGTCAGACAAATTTCTGATGTAATAAAGATGTTTAACAATCCTTTGTTAAGCAACTTTCAGCACAAGTTTTGCATTAAAGCAGAAACTGCAGTCACCACAGACCAGCAATGAGAGCCTTAAACAGCATTAAAAGTTGTAAAACACTTCAGTCTGCCACATGTGCTTTATGTGCAGCAGAGGGAAGTATATTACGGCCCTTAAAGCTGTAACAGGATCAAAGAGACAGTTCACCATGCTTTACACTGAAAACCTTGAAACTGCATCGGTCAATCGGCATATGGTATACTTGCAGTTTTCAAGTCAGCAGAATGTCAAACCCAAATCGACCAACTACACTGCAGCGAATGGGTAGTGTAATTCGAGTGTTTGGGATCGATATTGTGCAGGGGGATTGCAGTTCAGTGAAGAACAGGGAATTACCCCATTTCCTCACTGAAGTGTGATCTCAGATTTGGCATATTTAATGTGCTAGGGGTGTGATGGGTTTATTCCCCAACATAGGGGGTTCAGAGGGGCATAAACCCCCAAAAACCAGTAGAATTACTGTATCGTTGACTGTACAGTTTAATGGTGTGTTAATGTGCATAGCAGGAGGTGAGTGACATCACCTCCTGCTATGTCGAGTACATCGAACCATGGTTGTTGATGTATTCATTTTCGCTTTGGTTTACTTTTCAGCATTCAAAATTCCACATTTAGAGTTGTCATCTTAAATGGTTGACATAAACGGATTCAATATGCCAACAGTAAACAGTTCACCACTGGTAACTGACTGTAAGACAGTGCTAAGTATGTTATAGATTTCAAAACTGTTGAACACTAGTATTTCTATAGATTTCTCTGTCTTTCCCCCTGTGTCTTGTGGTACATTGGATCAGCTTAAGTTCTATTGTATCTAAAGACATTTTAGGTGACACTAATTGTTCATAGGTTCATACTAGGCTAACTGCCCTTGTGGGATATTTTAAGCCTAGCTAATTACCCCATGTACAAATCAAACCCTGCACTTTGTGTCTGTAAGATAAACACCTTAACCATTATTCCATCCTTCCACAACTTTCAAAAGTGTGAAACACTTACATCACCTACACCTTTTTCATTCTGTGTGTCTGTCTCCCACTGTAACTGACAGTGCATGGTCTCTCTGGCTATAAACAAGTCATTATATATTTTTTTCAAAATGGATATCAAGTTTCACTTTTCAAGTTTTGATTCAGTTTGAGCTGAAGGAGAATTACTTGATGTTTATTTTTCAGACATACAACAGCTTGGTGATGATCCAAATCCCAATCATAATCCTCATTATCTCTCACAGCCTGAATGGTGACTTTTTATAAGTGCATAGAGGCTGTTATGGATTTGGATGCACATGACTTTTGCGCCAATGCAAACACAGCCTCTTGTCCTTTTTGTGTAGGACATAATGCTACTTTGATGCACTGATTTTAACATATCCAACCTACTACAGGAGTTTGCTATGGATCTTCATTCTGAAGAACTTGACTGAGCATTATGTAAAAATACAAGTCTTTTTTTGTCTAATGTACTAAAGCACTCAAACATTCCTCAGAAACGAAGATCATCCTTGGTAGTCATGATACATTTGCAGAGTTGACCCACCCTAGGACAGAAATATGATTTTCTTTTGCAATTAACACTAAAACAAGGTAAGCAACAGACATACAAGGTAGATATTTAAGCAATTAATTACCCCTCCTTAATGACATTGTTCTTTGGAAATGCCCAGTATGCATTTTGACCTTTTTACCTTATTTCATGGCAGGGGCACTGTATCATCAGCATAAAAATTAATATGTAATTTTATTTGTTTGTCATTATTCTGTATGTAATTGAATCATGCCATATCCCATAGCAATCACTAAATTACTCACTTTACCAATATGCTGGTCCTATTAGTAATTCAATCCAAAAGGAAATGTTCTGTCATCATCATATCTGGAAATTACAAGAATTTGGCTTATCAATGTGAAAAAAATTCTTAACAAATACTAAAACAAATGCAAATCCATTTAAATACAAAAAACTCCAGCTTTACTCTGTCACATATCGCCTACTCAGAGGCGATCTCTGCCTAACATACAATGCAATGTCAAACCCAGAGCTGTTGGACATGCTTCCACTTAAAGAAATCCCAATCCCTCTGAGCTACATGCTCTAGGGACCTAAACCTTGTCACTACAATAAACGGAACATGCTGGAGGGATAGATTCCTGTCCCAGAGACATCCCAAACTCTAGAAAAAACTACCTATCTATTTCAAACAAAGCAACTCATTAGCACTCTTCAAGAAAAATCTTGATGATTGGATGGGAAATAGGAAATTCACCCTGGGATCACCTCTGTGGCTCTGCTCGACAGGGGCATAGAAAAATAATTTTCTTGGGTGGCGAAAGCCAGGGTACCTTTTTGACTAGGCTTGTATAGGCCCTAGGGCCAATAGCCTAGTACCTACCTATGAACCTATGAACCTATGAACACAGTAGAGCAACAGATAAAAGTGAAAGTATCAGGACTGATTAGCTGTTTACAAGCAAATATGTGAAACTTTAAAGAGACAATGTTCATTACAGAATGCCTGGAGAAAAATACTTGTGGTATGGACC
Organism: Protopterus annectens; assembly: GCF_019279795.1. Classification (NCBI taxonomy): domain Eukaryota; kingdom Metazoa; phylum Chordata; order Ceratodontiformes; family Protopteridae; genus Protopterus; species Protopterus annectens. Next base: position 841,858,952 of record NC_056744.1, read on the forward strand.
AATGTAACTGCACAAATTTATTAATGCCTACACTAAGTACACACTAACTGTACACAATTCTGAGTGAACAGACAATACAAGCATATCTCACACTTTATTCCTTCTTATTTTAATTTTCCTACTGATTATCTTGCAGCCTTGAATACTGAGGGAGGATTGAAAAGAAAAAAATTAGCGTCAGCTCGAGATCCAGTAGAGACTTTTTAATAAAACAGCCATTAAAAACACATCAAAACACACTATGTTAAGCACTTTCTTCTTAAAAACCAAAAAGACGCTGATGCTGATTTTTTTTCTTTTCATTACTTTGTTGGTTTATTTCAGTTCCATTTTGGTGTTTTTATTGAGGGGGGATTCATAAAGGTTACTACAACATGTAGATTACATTTATGCATAGTGACTAGAATGCACAAGCAATGTTGTAGTGATGTTCTTGAATACAGAATGAGTACACTTACTGTAGCCATTAACAAATCTGACCTTGGTTATCAAGTTAACTTGAAATGAATTCCACATCAAGACTGAGATATGTTGTAAAATCATACCAATATCTAGCATGAAAGTAAAATAGGAATTCAGTTCCCAAACTGCAGATTTCAGATTGATTGTATTGGTAAGCAAATTGAGAAACTTCTGAGTTAGTTATTAACATTATTTTACTCAGACTTCAGTTGCACCAACTCATTTAATAGTCTGTCTCCATTTCTGTCCAGTGTTTGATTAATACATTTTTAAAAAGTTAGACAATGAACCCATTTCTCTCTCTGAACACACATCAGTTCAGCCAGAAAACCACAGTAAAATTCATAAACTCAAATCTCAGTTGCAGACTACTCAAGAGAACATTTGTCAACTGAAACACATCCAGCCTATTAAATGAGTTTTACTACTAACATTGCACAATCTGCAGTGTGGATGTGCATTCTGAAGAACTTAACAGATTAGTTGCATGGAGGTGCACTTCAACGAAGCATTATGCAAAAATATTGCCTAGTTTTCTGAAATGTTCTGACTGTCCCCCTCAATTAACACACATCTTTTTTACATGGTTTTCAGTTTCCTTACCAAGGTACTTTAATAGACAGAAGTGCCCATAATGGTCTGTCTCCAAATAAGAGCATTTTATTACCAAAAAAAAAAAAAAACATACTGTGAGTGTGTGTAATCACCTGGTGGATGGCTTCACCAAGCCAATCAGAACAGTTAGTGGATTTAGAGAGGTCTGACCCTTATATAGAATGGAAGGAAACACAGATGACGTTTTAATGCCAAAATATATAAATAAAGGTAAGAAGTCCATTGGTGTCTCCTGCAATTTCTGACCTTCTTATCCTGCTGCACACCACACACACACACACACACACACACACACACACACACACACACACACACACACACACACACACACACACACACACCTTTCTGGCTTTCTAGACATCCTATATATCGCTCATGTATTCTTTTTTCTGACTGTTTTTTTTTTCTTTTCTGCAATTTTCTTTTTTTTCAGGCAGTAGCATCTGTGATAATTTTACCATTACACACAACCCTTTGATTTTAACAAAGCGCAACTATATCTGATTTACTATTCTGAACAATTATGTTTCACTCTCTTTTTTTATCTGCACCTTTAGTGAGTCAACAGTACATAAGAGCCCTTCTTCAATGCTATATTTCTAATGGATGACTAACATTTAGGTAGCTGTTTACCTGATAGTTAGCAATCCTGCAACAAAAGATAATTTAGGCTGCTTGGTAAGGCAATAGTTTACCATTTGATTGGTTCTTACTCAATTAACTGCATTTCTTTGCTCAGTCTACTAATTATTGTGTTGCATGAACATACATGACTAGTGAGTTCATAAGCCTTAGTTTTGAGCCTTAAGTTCATACAACAGAGGACAGAAAAAAATAGTATTTCAATGAACTTCATACTGTGTTTGAAGTGTATACTGTAGTCTTGCAGACAGCAAAATGATGTGGCCATTCTGATTTAACTTGATTTTATCAACTGCAGAGTTGAGGTGGTAGTTGAAATTCACTGCAAAAAGTGATTGCTGTCAGAAAAAAATGCAGGGGAAAAGTGCATGAATAAGTGAATTCTTAATGATTGCCATTCGTAAGTGTGATTACAAAAGAATGTAATCTCCTGACATAAAAAAAGCTTTGAAAATACAAAACTCTTAATAAAGTATTCCCACTTCCCCAAACTTCCAGCATAGGGATCTAATCTCTCCATACTCCTGCTGTTTCTATATACTATCTATGAAATCATTGTTTCTTAGGACTTTTCTTGTGATACAGAAATTTCAGTCACCTGAAGCAAGTCACAATAACTGTACATTAGTGATTCTACATTAGCATGTTGATGTAATTTGTCACAATTAAACCTAACCCCCATAAATTTTACAAGGTGAACTATGATACTTTGATGCATCTTTGTAGGTAATTCAAAAACATTCTGCATTCTTGTTGGCATTCTACAAGAATTAAGAGCTTTATTAATGAATAGGACAGGCTCTATTATTTCACAGTCCATTCCACACCAAGTAGTGTTAAACATGTCAGTCAGTTTGTAAACTAAATCACAATGATGATATTCTTTATTGCAAAGCATCAAGATACTTATCTTGGGTCACCAAATGAAAATATATTTTATTCACTACCTGTAGTAACAGAATGTGAACCTAGAACCTAGCTATCTGTTTCCCAGATGCAGTTTTGCTTAATTAACTTTGCTACCCCTCTTCTTCTACCCTGTGGGTTAGAAGAAAATCCAATAAGATGATATTACTCTGTCAAGCAGCTGCGTGTTTGTTCTAAAAAAATTAGGTCCAGGCACAGTTTCCTTAAATGTACATTGATATATATTTTTTATTTTTGTTAAACTAGGGTTTTAGACCCTGTTCGCATTCCTTGTAATTATTCCCATTTAAAGTATTGAAGAAACATCACTGAAAGCTAGCTCTTTCATTTAGATCACAATTATCCAGACTGTTCTTCAACTGAACATGATCCTTCTAAACTTGCTATTTTCACCTAGAAAGTAGGTACAGTGGTTTAAGCAGTGAATTGAAAAGCTGAAGATGCAGAATTCAAATCCTGAAAGGGAAGTCTTTGGAAGTATGAATATAGAGCTTGGAAAGGGTTAGCTGAATTTAACCTCAAATGGGACAGGTTAATTTTATTCATCAAATGGGATAATTGGATAGGCTTAAAATGGCCTGCAACGGCAGTTAACCTAATTCTAACCTGAAACTACTTATGCAACTAGTGGATCAAACCAAGTGAATAGAATATTCAGTACAAATGCTATTTTGGGTATTGAATATTTCTATGGTATTACATTGGGATGAAATGGCTAGGCTTAAAATGACCTTTGAGTTGATTGACTAGTAATCTCCTATGATCCTATGATCCTATGTTAACCAAAATGCAAAGTGTGATTTATAAGTATGTACCAAGCATTTTATGTTGATAAAGTTTCATATGGCAGAATATCTTTAAACAGTATAACAAATGTTTTATTTTTTTAATATTTCTTTAGTGAATCTTTTACAATCCATATTTATACATATTTACTACTCAGCACCATAAAAAAATCTACTGCCAATCATTAGCAGACCAGAGTTCTGCTGTGGCGACCCCTAACCGGGAAAAGCCAAAAAGACAAACAACAACATTTATACATATTTACATCTTACAGTTCAAAAACCCTTTGATAGTGCCATATATATCAGGCAAAACAAAAAAAAAACAGCCCTTCTATAGTTAAAGACAGATTCTCACATACCTCCCATTAAACTACTCCCCAATTTTACATCATTTTTATATGCAACATTCATGTTAACCACATCATGACAGTTATTAATGTTCAGGAAATGTCTCTTATTCATCTTTAGCACAAAATGTTATTTTCTGTATGTACTTATTAAAGGAACACACGTGACATACCAGCTCCTTTTACTTTTAGTAATGTCAGTCTGTTATTGTTTCTCCTATTCCTGCAGTTGTCCAGGAATTAATGTACAGTACCAGTAAAGTTTATGAAATGTGTATTAGCTCAATATCTTTGCTAGAAATATGTACTTATGATGGTTTACCCTTTTTTAAAAAAGTAATAATGAAGGACCAGCTGAGCAGATTTTTAAAATACATTAAAGATGAAAATGATAACAGAAACTTAGGTTTAAAAATTGACATTGATTTATGCCCATGCTTACCAGATAAATGAAGGCTTGCATTTTTTCACTTGTCACATTACTGGTAATTGCTAAAATATATTCTGTACCTAGTCGAAGATGTCATGATTATTTTAATTGTACTTCGTGCATTTTAAATATTCTTTTTTCTTTTAATTGTGCTAATTAACAGCACTTCCTAAGCACTACAAATAGTTATGTTTGTTAGCCTTAGAAAATGATCATTTTAGATCTGAAATATGTCATGTAGTAGGAAACATAAAGAAGTTTTAATCGATGCAGTTACTGTGTTTGCAAAAATTACTCTTTGTAATAGCTTTACTGTGCATGCATAGTATCTGAAATGCAATCAGTTATGCATAGATCCAAATATGGTACAAGTCACACAGAACAATCAAAAATTGTCTGTGTTATCATCTGGTTTTAACAGTTACAGGATGTTTAGAATGTAAAGCTTGCTTAAGTTTTATGACATCTTTAGTTATTTATTTTGTACCACTCTATGGGACTTTAGGTATTGCACGATATATTCTCAAGTGTTTCATCTTAAATATTACTGCTGTCTTACAAAGTGTAAATTGCTCTAGCAGACATGCAATTTTATTTAATGTATTTACTTATTTATTTGATAACCAGATAGCTGGTCTGGGATGGACAATTCCAGGAATAAGAGAATACAGTGTATGTGTTTAAATATGCAGAATACATGGCACATTAGTTAGCCGTGTTCCCTCATTGTCTTTTTTTCTCTAATGCAGATCACAACTGAGGTGCCTCATGCTTAGTTGTCACATACTAAATTCACGTGGGTTTTCACTGAATACATTATTTTAATATGGCTTTTAATCCCTTAATTAGTAGTGAGTATTTATTCATAACTAGCTTTATTCATGTTTGCATGAAAAATAAGCTATTATCAAAAATATTTCTTGCTGAAGATAAGAATTACTATTTTAGTTATTTGTAATGAATAAGTTACATAAAAGATTACTATTATTAAACCAATAAAATATATACAGACTCAATGTATGTTCCCTATGTGTCTGCATGAATGACACATATAGCCTCTGTAATTTCCTATGTTGCTTCATCCACAAGTGATAGTGTAAAGTAGGTATCAATTCATTTTTCCAGATAATTTGTGAAATGAATCACCTAGTCCAGTTCTCAAGAACTGCACCTGAGTGCTTTGGTTTTTAACATGCTTGAAGTGCTATTTAAACTATTCAATATTTTCCCAGGTTCATCAGTGTTAGTTTTTGATGTCTCTACATTACTAAGAAGCTGAATGACTGAGAAGCTGATCTGATGATAGAAAATAAACAAATGGCAAGTAAACAGTGCTGAGAAGTACATGGGATTTGAAGGCCAAATAGAGGATTTCAGGATTCCAGAGTATTGGTCTAAATCTTTATTTTTATTTCATTCAGGTTTGTGTGTCTTTGATCAAACACTCAACAAGTTTGTCAAGAATCAGACAAAATGCCAAAATCAGGGATCATTTTTGAATATTACTCTGGCTCAATTAGAAAGTTAATAGAATGACAGGTTTTGCATCACAATGCATTTTATGAGCATTACAAAGTATGAAACTCTAATTAGTGGCTGTGACTGACTATAATCCTCAGTCATTTACTAGGCAATCAAAAATTGTGCAGGAGACAGAGTAAAAAAGTGTTAGTCAAAATCAGGGCCATTCTACATAATTAGGGAGAAGTGAGAGCTGTGTAGGTCAGCGTGGGATTTATGACTCTGTCTCATAAGCAGCTGTTGATAGAGCTATGCTCACGTCTTCACTAGAGTAACTATAGACTCCCTTTACGTGCCTGTGTGCTTGGAGGTTGCTGCTGGTTCCCAGTAGCAGTGTTTGCTCTGAATAATGTGCAAAAGGCATAGAGAAAGCAGGTCAAAAGCAACTTTAAGAAGCAGCACTGCACTGCTGTTTTTTTTTCTGAGAAGGCCCTCTACTACACTTTGCAAGAAAAATAAAAAAATACAGAAAGTTTATTTTTATGCAAGTGGTCAATACAGAGTATTAAGAAGGCAATGACTTATTCTGTGCTGCTCTTTGATTGCTGTGAAGCCATCACTGCTTCAGTGTGGCACGAACAGTGTTGCACAATGTATGTTGTTTGCTGAAATCAGCCTGTGATCATTGCTGTGGCTTGTGTATTTGTGTGTGTGTGTGTGTGTGTGTGTGTGTGTGTGTGTGTGTGTGCGTGTGTGTGTGTGTGTGTGTGTGTGTGTGTGTGTGTGTGTGTGTGTGTGTGTGTGTGTGTGTGTGTCTGTGTGCATGTCGGGGGTTGTAGAGTATATAAAACCAACAAGTTGGACATAATATAATTTCTTTGACTCTCCATTACAATCGAACTAAGGCATTGCACATGTCAAGTTTCTATCTTTAGAGGTCTGGCCAGTATGCTTGTGAAATAAATGGATTATGGGTACAGTGACAGAATGAGTAATGTTGCCATCTGGCAATGTCTATGTCTCTAGCTGAGTTCATGGATGTGGCACCATCTGTGTGGAGTTTAAATGTCTTCTCTTTCTCTGTGGCAGTTTTAACCAAGGGCTTTGGTTTCCTCCTACTCTCCTAAACGATAAGTGAATTGATGTGCCTCCATTTTGCCTGTAGGCAAACATGCAGTATCATTGTGTGTGGGTGTGTGTTTGTATATCTTGTGTGTACCTCTCAACCTCCTAGTACAAGATATCTGGACAAAGCCAAAAATAATGGGAAGTGGTGCCAAAAGCTCAAAAGTAGGGACAATTTTTCAATATTGCTCTTACAAATCTAGAACGTTGGTAAAAAGAATAGGTCTTATGTTAGTGTGAATTTTCTGAAGGATACAAAGTCTGAAATTCAAATGCCTGTCATTATTTAATGACTTCAATCCTTAATGATTTGCCAGCAAACCCAAACTTTTATGAGGAACAGATCAAAAATAAAAAGGAACATCTGAGAGGTCTGATCTTGTGTCATGTGAGTGTGTCTATGTGTGGAAACATAATATTGGTGGGCATAAAAACAAATCTTGTTAACAGAAAAAACAAGTTGTTTTCTTTAAAAATAAGCCATACAGTGCATCACAGAACAGCTATACCCTTAAAACCTCTGGGGTACACCACTCCTGGCTGGATAATTGGATGTTTGAAAAAAAAGTCATTAGGATCCTCTGCCCTGGCCCCTACTTAGCCTAAAACTGCCCAGCTCAGAGTAGATAACAGAAAGTTATTATAGTTTTGTGGGAAGTGGACCAGTGTAGTCATCATTTCTTTAACTTTCTTCACAAATTTCAAAAATCCATACAAAAAGTCACTATAGCTTGTGAGTGAAGTGGGAACAGTGTGATCACTACTTCTTTAACTCTCTAGAAAGAAAAGAAAATTCTAAATTCAAAGGTGTGCACAGAAGTTCACTATAACTTGTCTAGAAGGCAATGTATTGTCTAAAATCAACAAGTTAGAATATATTACTATATATTTTTTACTTTTCCCATAATCAAAATCAGATTTATATATAGCTATCTTTTGGGGATGGGGGTAAGGAGGCATGTTACTATGTTATATTTGTTTTTTTCACTTTCATCCAATACCATCAGAATGGTACACAGAAGGTATGCTTTTGGGGTGTTATGAGGTGAGAAGGCATGCTGTGTAGATGTATGATAGCACCCACTTTAAATATATGACTTTCACCATGCACTCTTTCACTTTCTTTTACATCTAACATCATAGGAATACAAAGAAGCTGAGTATCTTTTTTTGTGACCATTTGTCCTTTTACTTTAATCCCTTGCACCACAGAGGGACTATTTCTTGGATGGGAGTATGGAAGGCAGGCAGTTATCCCAGATACTGATTTCTTAGTTTATGGACAGCAACTTCCTAATATATTGGTACCTACTGTTTTGACATCTTTGGACATTAAGCAGTAGGCAGAACTTATTCCTTAAAAGAACAAAATAAAACAGTTTCTTTCCTTTGTCAGGTCATCATTGTATCAAAGGTTTCAGCAAAAAGTTTTAAAATGCACCTCGGAGCATGTAGAGCCCCTGCTGAATTAAATAATCCAAAAATCTTTCCATATTCCCACTGATGAAATGGTTTTGTCACACCAGAGAACTCCACTCTAAATCATGCATCTTGCCTAACAGTGCAAGGCCTCACATGCTTCTGGAAGACTTGTATTCAAGTTATGTGGCACAACTTTGGAGCCAGTCACCATCTGCCCTCTGACAACCTCAAACTCAAAATACTTTCAAGAAACATCTCCATGTTCATCTTCTTAACTCTAAAGTCTGCTCTTACTCATCCTTTCCTGGTTAATCAGCTGTCCCCTTTATGATTTTATTCTCTTAAACTGCAGAGATTCTCCTCTCATCAATAATTCTAGAATTTTGCTCTTTTCATAAGTGTTAATGTGAATCCTTAACATTTCTTTTCCAAAACCTTGATCATGCAGACTCCTTCACCCACTTTTACAGTCATTCTTGTATATTTTTACACATTTTAGTATGGACCTCCAACAACATTTGAATCTTTATCTCATTCTTGTATTCTTCTACAACTGATGTACCCTATTTCCTCCACTGCAATCCCTTTTTTAATTACTTTCACTTCTTTGGCAACTGCTACTTGTCATATTCACTGAGATGCCTAGTCTATGTTAAATCTATAATGACTTTATTTCAAATGGTCTTTGTTCTCACAAAGGATCTGCTATTATCTCCTTGTATTTTTTCTCACTAAATATGTTTAGAGAGCATTTCTTCCTGGGCCTCTGGTGAAAAGGGTCCTTATATGATCCAGTCAGAATGTCTCAGTAATGAAATGCAAATAAATAAATAAGTACATAAATTGTTTCCTACATGGTTATCTTACTGCAATCTTCATCACTTAGGATGTCTTGAAATGATGCAGATAAAAGAAACAGGAAAAAGCTGAAGAGTAAATAAAAAATGTAAATATGCCAGGAGAACAGTGCATGGTGGAGTACAAGAGAACCTTTTGAGTAGGACTGCATAACAGCAGAGTCAAGTCTTGTAATCACTCCACACAGTATTTAAAATTTATGTTTCTGGGCATGGCTTATTGAAAAGGGGTGTGGCTTCCCTGAGGCAAGGGCCATGTTTATTTTACACACGGGTTGTGGCTTACTTAGAAATAGCAGGATGCAAAGATGGCAACCCTGCTTGTGAGACTCCTGATAATTATTTTGCACATAAGCATCATAAGCATGATCACAAGCATGATACGACTGCATGAACATTTCCTTTTCATCATAAAATTTATTGACCTGCAATAGGCTGGCAACATTATCATTCCAAAACTTAAATATGTATTTTTACTCATTGATATCTGTCATTTATTCACATAACACTAAACTAGCTCCGACCACATCCAATGCAAATTGCTAGTTTATGTTTCTTTCTGATGACAGGAAACACTATTTTTTCCCTTGCTAAGGTAAACTATCTTCCTGTTAGAGACACTAATACTCTTCCACTCAATAAAATGGCTATAGACAAGCTACTCCAGGATTCTGCACTCTCACATCACTGCTAAACTCAAATACAAGACACAATACTTGTATTTGCATATGTTACCAATGCATTTAACTCTGTAAGAATTGCAGAAGGAGTCATTTCTGGGGCACATTGTGGGTGCTGCAAAGAGTAATTTTGGCTGACATCAAAAACTGAAACAATATTAATTTCATAAACTTTAATCAAACTTTGACTTAAGAATGGAGTCCATTCCTGTCATGGTATTAGAAACCTATTTTACTTGGAAAATTTAACAAAAGAAAATATACATTTTGATTTCCATATAGTTTATCACTTTATCTTTTGTCTCTTGCATTGTAAGTTGCTGCTCAAGACCAATATTTGTATCTCTATAGTATGTTATTTTAGTTTTATATAACTACTGCAGATTTCAATGTTACTGCTATTTGTTATATTCTTTTTGCATTTTTGCATGCTAAACCTGAAAATGGTGCCCAATATTAAAGTGAAAATGATCTGTCTACTTATCTATCTAACTATCTCTCTATCTTATCATCTGTCTATTTATATTGCTCTGGCATTTTCAATGGAAGAGGAAGGCTGATACTTATATGAGCAAACCTCCTAGAGTATATTAGAAAGGGAAGCATGTTGACTCAGTGATAGCATCACTATGTCACTACTGTAGGGTCTGGGGTTGAAACCTGGCTTCAGTTACAGTTTGTAAATTGATGCCTGTCTTTGTGGGGTTTTTTTTCCTAGGGTATTCTCTTTTCTTCTTACCTTCCGTAGACATATAAGCTGATTGGCTAAACTGAATTGCTCATATATGTATAGTCATGAGTGAAATGGACTGCAGAACAACTCTTTTACCCAGATAATACGTGCTAAAAAAGTTAAAAAAATGTGGGAGACAACAGCTATTGTAAGGAATGGTAAATGGTAATGAAAAGTGTAGGAGGTTAGTGAAGTTGCTTGTTTAGTAGACTAGCAATATTTTTTCTGTATTTTGTAAAGGCTTAATATTGCAGCCTGCCTAATGGGCTAGAAAGCAAAGTCATGCCTAATGAATCTGGTGGATTTCTTTGAAAAGGTCAATAAGACAATGGATGAGGGGGAAACAGTGCATATTGCCTACCTAGATCTGACTAATGCTTTTGACATAATACCCCACTCGAGCATTGTTAACAAACTTATGGAACTAGATATAATTCCCTTTAGAACAAGCTAGATAGCTAGCTGGCTCATTGATAGGACCAAGAAGGTTATAATTGGTGAGACCACTTCTACAAAGAGGACTGCTACCAGTGGAACTCCCCCAGGGCTCTTTGCTAGGTCCACTCCTCTTGGGCATCCATTCTTGGATGTCAAAGTCAATGTCAGAGGCCTATAGTTAACCAAGTGTTCAGATGATTGCAAACTGGGAGCAGTCATTGAATCCCCCCAAGATCAGAACATCTTTCAGGAAGGTGTAACACAGACAAACACCTGGTGCCAAAACCATGGCTTAAAAGTCAATATCAAGCAATGCATTATAGTATATTTTGGGAAGTCTGCCTCCCCAGGTAACTATGTCATCAATAAAACACCCCTAAAAGTTGATTAACTAATCAGGGATCGAGGAATATATGTAGATAGTAACCTAACCTTCAACCAACATGTGTCCAAGGTAATAACAAAATTCTTGCTCTATGTTACTCAACTTATAAAATAGGGCATGGCATCTAGGTCCAGAAAGGTCATTATACCACTGTACTTGGCCCTTTTCAGACCCATCTTAGAGTGGAATGCCTTGCTTCAGTATATACCTGATCTGACACATGCAGCACTGAAACATCCACAAATGTTGTTTACAAAATGAATATAGTAAACCCAATGTTCCATGCTGATCACCTCAAGAGCTGCCTCTTTATTTGGTGTCATACAGTTTTCTGAGCTGTAATCTTTGCCTGGCATACTAGACATCCTTGGACCCTCTTTTGATGAACCTTCTGCACATCTACAAAACAAACAGCATCAGATCTACTTGATTAAAAGACCTAAAATTTGCTTGCACAGAAATAGGACATGCTGGAGAGACACATAAGTCTCTCAGAGAATTCCATTATCTGGAACAGGCTCCCTATCCATGCAAAACAGAGTTCCTCCCTATCTCTTGGACCAATGGATGGGTAATCAGAAATTCACCTTTGATGGACAGCGGCAGTAAGTAAATCACTGCCTATATAAATCAAATTTGTGAGCCACATTCGGGGTTGCATGGTTAGGATTATTAGGGCAGTAGTGGCAATTAGCCTAGTATACACCTATAAATCTATAAACAAAGCCCCTTTCTGCATCTGAGTGTGAGGATGCTGCCCTGAATTTGTCCATTAGAGTGATGAGAATTGAAATCTATTCAGATTGACTCTAATGGATCTAGAAGTATTCCAGAATGCATGACCCTTGAATGGTGTTGAACTGAGATTCACTTTACTAACCATGATAAGTTCATGTCATCAGGTTGATATTACCTCCTCATCCAACTTGTTATAGACTAACCACGGGAATCAGTTACATTTTCTTTCCTGCATGTCCTGGATCCATTTATTTCCCTGACAACACATTCTTATTCAGAATTGGTATTGTTCAATCCCTAATTAAAAGGCCATTTTAACATCCATTCTTAGAAAATCACTTTAAATTTGTATGATCTTGAAATTTATGGCCTTGCACCAAATTTCTTCTTTGTCACAAAGGTTAATGAGTAGATGTTTTATGTTTAGCATGAATCCTATTTGACACCTTGAACCTTACTTGTCCTCTTCCTTGCAGTTGTCATTGTAATAAGACCACTCTCATCACAGCTGTGAACAATCTTGTGCTAATAAGAAATCAGAATATGCATTCACTCTTGGATTTCTAGTGTTTCTTATCAACTTTTGACACCACAGCTCATAGGAACTTGATTGAATATTTTCAGTATTGTCATAACTTTTCAGCCATGATTGTTGTGTGTTGCCTCTTTAATGCCCGGATAATCTTGTCCATAGCCAACACAACTTACCCTTGTTGGCATTTGTCTCTGAATAAACATCAATGCTTTTAAACCCAGAGTCTTTTTTTTTTCAAATGTATAGGTTTACAAATAGCCTAATGGATTGGCTTTGACAAATAAATGTATTTTTTTTCACTATCAAGTAAGATACTTGGGCAGGTTAGTGAAGCCACTCATTTGAAAAAACAAAACTTTTCCCAAACATTATTATATTCCAACATACCACATTTAAGTAAGTTTCTGATGAAGTGGAGTTCCAGTTTAGTACATAGCCACATTCGTTATCATTCTGTCTTATAAACACAGTCTCATGTTGCATCTTGTTGGTTATTCTCTTCAAGAATGCAAGCTGCCCATTTCATAATCAGACATCTATTTTTTTTAACTATTGGTTTAAATAACATATCAATAATCTGTATCCTGAATTAGGAAATGAAATAAACCACCTGGTCATTTTTTCCTAAAAATGGTACAGTGTTTATCTTTGTTGCAGCATACCCCTTCATACAGTGGGGTCATGACAATCAACAGGCAAATGACTAAAACATTAAACAGATTTTCACACAGAGATAAGCAAGTATAGTTCTGCTAAGTAATGGATGTTATTGTGATTTTACCAGGATACAGCCACCATTTTGTTTTTCAACATATTCATATATATATATATATATATATATATATATATATATATATATATATATATATATATTCACTGGTGGAAGTGCATTCCATATTTTGTGTTATAAATGTGAATGTAGTGTCACTGCTAAATTTATGGGAAAATTGGATGTCCACTTTAGAATTATTTTTTTTATTGCATATAAGAGCTTATTCCTAAATGAATTGGAGCAATAAGTAGAAAACATAGCTTCACATACTGACAGTATACAAATAGGTCTTCTGAGCTGTGTTAAGTGATAGATATTAACACAATCTTGTCAGAATACTGCCACTTTTTTCCATTTCTTTTTTTATATTGCAGGCACTTTGTGTTAAAAGTATTACATATTGATGTCTCTGTAAAGTCGAAGGTCTGTATTAAAAATGCAGCAGGACAGCAAACATAGACAAGTGATAAGAAATCTTTTTACATGAGGCATCTACAGTGCCAGGTACTGGAATATATTGCATTATACTGGATGTGTACATTTTCTCATACTTGCTGGTATAGCGAGTGGCATGGCCAGAAGTAATAATGGCATGTTACGTGTTAATATAAGTCTGTTAACAATGTACATATAATAGTGATTGTATATGAGGAAGTAATGGTATACTTGTACACCATCCATGCAGAGTGAATAATGTCAGCACCATAGTAATTTGTCTGTATCAACATTTGAATTTTTTTTTTTTCTTTTTTATAGATTGCCATAGTTCATTGAAAATATATTTGTCAAGGAACTGGTCCTGCAATTGTAGCACCCCCCATTAGTATGTCTCCATCATATTATAATTCTCTTCCATCTATATTTTAAAATCCCAGTGAAATCAAACCTGTCAACAAACAATCTTATCCTTATATCAACACCATTAATAAGACATTACTTAGGCAGCCAAATCAAATAAGTATAAAAATATCTTCACTCTTTGTCTCCTGTTTGCAGGTCTCCAGTGAATAACTGCACAAAATATAAATACACCTTGTCTGTTGTCTATGTACTAAACATTCAGTGTGACTGTTTACATAAACTGCAACAAAATACTGAATGTTCTACAGATAAGTATGATGTCAGCATGCTCTAAACACTATAAAGTATATTTAACATGGTAATCACCTATTAATTTATATATTCCTCAGTGTTATATAGTACATTTTCATTGTTAGCTCATACTAATTGTGTGTGCAAATATAGAGGTTTTTCCCCAGGCCAAGCTTAAAAGAGGCTTTTCCTAGTCAAACTTTTCTAATCAACACTGACAAACAAACAAATTAAGGAACAGATTGTAAGCCAATGATGTGCTAAGAAGTGTTCCTGTAGTTTCAGGTGAAGTAAGCAGTGCTTGCAAGCATAATTGCATTTTCTGTTTTAATGCAATTCTAACTTAGACAGTACCTGTAAAAGTGATTATTTTTGAGTATTTTTCTTTTGTTAAAATCTGTTATTCAATATAATGGACAGAAGCAGTGTTATGACTGTGTGTCAGGTATACAAAGTATATGGTTTTGGCATAGCAGTAATGTTTATCAGCTATCAGTGAGAGATTGAATACTTTCTGCAGCATCCCACAGGTAACTGAAACTGTTGTGCAAACACGTGGAATAGTTATGCTTCATGGTGATGTGGGCACAGAGAGTCTTGCTGTGGCATGTGTAGTTTCTGGCATGTATGAATATATTAATGATTCTTATAAGTATATGCAAATGTCGTTGTGAATAATAATGCGCAGTTGCAATAAAATATGTAGTTTTCACAAGTTGATAAAATACTTATTTACTGGTGTATTAGCAACTGTGAAGGGCATCACATAATGAAAAATGTGCTGCAGTCTGCATTTTTTTCTAGGTAAAATACAGCAGAGTGTTTTCACCATTGCATGGTGAAATGGCTTTTTCAATCCCCAGCCTGACCAAATGCAATGACCACCCCATTTTGAAACTCATAACTCAGTTTATTTAAGTTTCAATCACAAGTCAGACAAATCAGTTTGATCATTCAGAAATGAATGTTGACACTTGCAAAAGGCGAAATGGAAATCATCTCAATTTCCTGAATTATCTCCGGGGCTTCCCAACTACCTAGTTACTGTTCATCTGCCTACTTCCTATAATCTTCCTTCATATGACTTTGAACCTGCCTGGGAATCCTTTGATTCTGACCCTGCATGGGAACTCAGAGACCACCATCATCTGGTAGCAGGCAACCAGGTTGACACGATGCCCTTACACTATGGCCATAAGCTTTGCCAGACTGTCTTATAGTTTGATCTTGGTAGCACACCAGGTGTGCACTCCAGTCCACCCCCCACTTTGCTTCATCAACATCAACACTGCCAAGTCAATCAGACATCCCCAAATATGGGATAAAGGAAGAGGATTATCCATGGAAAGAAAAGGGTGGAGCAGAATCCTTTCCAATCAAATATCTCAGGCCACCAGCTTCCTGTCTACCCCCCCATTTTCATTTTGCTTATAGGATAGGTTAGTACCTCCCCTCCCTGTAGTACAAAAGTCTTGAAGCAAGAGTGTGACTTCTGTGTTGAACAAGTCTAGACCGAAATCAAACAAGTGGACTCCATCTGGCCTAAACCAAGCCAGATTGTTGTTCCTCAGGCTTTCATGTCTCAGTATTAACAAATCAATTTTTGGGATTGCATTTTTGACTTTTTTGGATAATCATTATATTTTTTTTCTGATTGCTGATTTCTGATGACATATGAAGCAGGGTGGCTAGTCATGCCTCTGGAAAAAGTGACCTGTCCTTCTCAGGTTGAATTAACACTTGTTGCATCATCACCTTCTGATCGGTTTTCAAAGAACATAACCAAATCTGCACAAGATGCTTAACCATCACAAGGTCTCATCACCTGAGGCCCTTCTTTGGGTCTATATTAGGTCGCCGAAATGGCAATCTGGCAAACACCTAATCATTGACCCGTAATCAGCGGAACTTGCTTCAGTGATTTGCTGAATTCACTAAGGGTGATGAAATAGCTGTCCGAACCACAATGGACAAGTACAGACCTTTGCCTTTTTCTCCACTATAGTGTGATCTTGGAGTTGGTATATATAGTAAGGGGGGTGTGGGGACAAAGCACCCCACTCAGATGGGTTTGATTTAACTGTATGTTGGTCCATTCTGCTTCAGGCAGCTATTTCATTGCCCTTAATAAATTCAGGGAATTGCTGATGCAATTTTTGCTGATAATGGGTCGATGATTAGTTGTTTGTTGGAATGCCATTTCAGCGAACTACTATAGACCTCCTTCTTCCACATTCTAACTCGCTTCCATTTTATTAGCTTCCCAACCCTATATGTGTTATAATACATCATAACAAGCAGGCTGGCCCATGCAGCAAAGTCTACGTAACTGCGCACATTTGTCTTCAGACCCATCAGTAGCTGGGCAAGAACCATTTTCTGGGGTGGATCCCTGAATTCTGCTTTTTTTCCCTTTGTCCTCCTTAACCCTTAAGTATTCTGATTTCTATGCAGTTCTTGGATAGATCTAGTATATAAGCTTCTTTCAACATTCACCTGATCATCGTGAGGAACACAAGGGCAATTGCAACTGTATTTCCACACTCCCACCTGTACACTAAGAACTTCTTAACCAAGTTTGTTGATTATGCTGTTTTGCCTCTGGTAGGTTCCCAGTAAAGGGTTGAACAGCCACAGTTCTCTAGCATATGCTTCCCTAGTGCTGGGTACTCAAACCTTCCTTTCCAGTTGTCTTGCTGTTACAGTCCAGTTTTCTACACTGTCTCTTGTATATGTTCCCATCCCATTCGAGAATTCCATGATCTTTCCCACTGCCAATAGGTACTCCCACTGATACTACTTAGAAACTTTCCTCAGTATTTGTTCATAGATTGTAAATAGGTTTTGATTGGAAAGCCACTGTCAAAAAACCTTCACAAGCTGCAGGCCACC
This sequence comes from Protopterus annectens, assembly GCF_019279795.1. Lineage (NCBI taxonomy): Eukaryota > Metazoa > Chordata > Ceratodontiformes > Protopteridae > Protopterus > Protopterus annectens. The sequence goes on from NC_056744.1 coordinate 841,876,293, forward strand.
TCCTTGCCAGGACAGCTAGCCAGTCTATGCTTAAGGACCTCAGCTCATAGTGGGCAATGATCCCCCTTGCCAGTAAGTGGGGCTAGCTATACCTCATGAGTAACTTTCCCCCCTGCTGAAATCTCTGCCTTGAGCTCTGAAATCCCCCTAGGTGGAAGGCCTAACCCTTTCATGTCAAGCCACAAAGTAGAGGCTTGGGTGGACTCCACTGCAGTGTGTGTACAGGTGTAAAAACCTGTGTGCCTCACAATGGTATCTTCCTGCATTGAAAGCCCAGCAGCTCCTGGTAACTTGCCTCCCTTTCTGCTGTTAAGAGCTATGACTTATCCATGGGGCCTATCAATATGTCAACATGCTTTACTTCCCATCATAGTATTTTATCCCTGCCATAAGCTTTCAGAACTTATAGTCATACCAGAACAAAGACCTTCCTCACTTAAACGTCTGGGACTCTGTCAGACAAACAAAGTATGCTATATCTGGCAGCCCTTGATGTGGATCCTTCACTAAAGTCACTGTCATGAGGTACACAAAACCTGTCACCCAATTACCCCAATTCCTCACCCTCCCTTTAGTCAGTTTGTTCTTACTTAATACTGTTAATGCAGCTGCCAAATCTTTGCTACAGGCCTAAATGCCATAACATTTTAATGCAATTTGAGATGTTCATGTTACTTTTACATTTAATAGTTTATATGAAACATCAAAGACAGTTGGGCTGGAAGCACTGGAATAGCTTTATAACTAGTAGATAAGATGAATAGAAAGAGGCTGTTTATTGCACAATTGGCTAGCATACATATTGCTTATTGCTTTGTTTGAATTCATTTTTGTGCTATATGAAGTTGTATGTGTGTGTGTGTGTGTGTGTGTGTGTGTGTGTGTGTGTGTGTGTGTGTGTGTGTGTGTGTGTGTGCATGTACGTGTATGTGCATGTGCATATATATAGAATATTTTAAAATCCCATTGAACACATTCTTTTCAACACAATAGTCCTGCCCTTGTACCAAAGCCATCACTAGATCCCCTCCTTATGCAGCACATTGAGCTTTGTATTTTTGTGGTATTTTGCAAGCAGCAATTTTATTGGATACTCACAGCAGTAAATAAAAGAAATTATCGAAAGACTACTACAATTGTTACACTTTGCTGTCATTGTAAAGTGGAAGGGACATTTCAAAACTCCCTAACAACTTAGTTAGACAGTGATAACAGACTAAATTATTTGTATTTATACTAAGGAATAACTGCATAGTTTTTGGGTGTGTGTGTGTGTGTGTGTGTGTGTGTGTGTGTGTGTGTGTGTGTGTGTGTGTGTGTGTGTGTGTGTGTACAAGCTGATTGTGATAATATGGGCTTAGGGCTATTCACTGAAAGCACATTTCACTGAAACACATTTGACTGTGCACAATTCACTGAAAGCTCAATTCACTGAAAACACAATCCACTGAAACACATTTCACTGAAAGTTATATATGGCCTTTTCCCCACTGTAGTGCGACCCTGGAGTTAGAATATATAGTAACAAGGGGTATGGGGGCACCACCCCCCACAATGGTGGGTGTGGGGGACGTAGCCCCCATCTATTTTAAATATTTTAAACTATACACATAGATACTTGCAATTTCAGTAAATTACTCTCTTCTAAGCTTAATATATATCCAAACTATGTGGGGGGCTATGCCCCTCACCCCCCCCAATACGACCTCCCTTACTATATATTCTATCTCCAGGGTCGCACTACAGTGGAGAAAAGGCCATATATAACTTTTAGTGAAATGTGTTTCAGTAAATTGAGTTTTCAGTGAATTGTGCTTTCAGTGATTTGTGCACAGTCATTTGACTTTCAGTGAAATGTGCTTTCAGTGAATAGTCCTATACCCGATAGTATTTGGTGATTTTTTTGGTTCCTTCGATGTGTGATCACAAGGGGAATATGTTAGACTGTTATATGGTGTTTATTTTCCCACTCTTTTATATTACTTTTGATTTCTGAGTATTTTTAAATGCAAAAGCAAAATTAAATTAGGTTACTTACAGCAAGAGGTTCTCCCATTTGATTCTCGGCTGGACCGCCTTCTGTGTGGAGTCTGCATGTCCTCCCCATGGTTGAGTAGCATTCGAAAAGCATGTGTGAATGGGCGTGCCTTCGTTGAAGGTTGGGTGTCGAGCTGGCACCGTGGCACCATAAAAATCTACTGCCAATCATTAGCGGACCGGAGTTCCACTGTGATGACCCCTAACCGGGAAAAGCTGAAAGAAAAACAACAACAACAACAACAAATGTTCAACAAAGAGGTTAACTATTCAATGATATTAGATGTCAAAAGTATAATTAAAGAAATGAGTTTCCAGCATTGGCTGCAGTAGTACATCATGACAAAACAGATGAATTGAAAATGGCATGCAATATAATTATTGTTTATTCATAGATGTTAATAAAATATGAATGCGGATGTTATTTTGCAGCATATGTGTATCAATGCCTCTGCTGTTATATGTAGAATGTGTGAGGATAATGACATATTGATAAGCCTAATTAATAGGGATCGTGGGTGTGCATGTACATTTATATATGTGTGTGTATATTTATATGTCTATATATGTGTGTTTGCATGTGCGAGTATATATATATATATATATATATATATATATATATATATATATATATATATATATATATATATGGATTCCTATTACAAGAACGAAAGTTCACTACTTTGAACTTGTAATAGGAAGCCTCACTTCTGCGAAAGTTCACTTTAACGAAAGTGAACTTTTGCATAAAACACTGCAGCACAGTGGAGGACATAAAAAACAAGCTATGTCCTCCACTATTGGGCGATAGTCACGGACCTTAGGGTTAGGGCATGGGTTAGGGTAAGGGGATAGTTAGTAAAGCTCTCCCCTTACTCTAACCCATGCCCTAACCCTAAGGTTCGTGACTATTGCACCATAGTGGAGGACATTGCTATGTCTTTCACTGTGATGCAGTCATCACGGACCTTAGGGTTAGGGCATGGGTCATAGTAAGTATCCCCTTACTATGACCTGTACCTTAACCCTAAGGTCCATGAGTACTGCATGGAATTTCAGTACAACACCCGTTCGTGTACTGAACTTCGCGTAAGTGCACTTTCGATTAAGTGCACTTTCGCTGCAGTGAGCATTCCATGCACTATTTCGAACAAGTAAAAATTCGATCTAGTGTATGAAACCCATATATATATATATATATATATATATATATATATATATATATATATATATACATATATATATATATATATATATACATATATATATATATATATATATACATATATATATATATATATTATATATCTACGTCTAATCTGCGAAAGCTCATATAATCGAATTTTATTTTCGCGAGACGAAAATCACAAAAGGTTAAATACTCAAACGGCGAATTTTGCTGACAGAAAGTAAATACTTGTCCAAACTTCAATGAAGCACACACCAGAGTAAATAAAATCCACCTAGGTGGGAGGGGGTCACACCCCTACAATGTGGGAGGCTGTGCACCTCACACTATATATACCATCTCCAGGATTGTACTACAGTGGAGAAAAGGTCATGTTGGGCAAATGTTTACCTGCCCTGTGAAAAATGTGCCATTCGGGTATTTAAGCTGTCTCAATTTTCATCTTGGGAAAATGAAGTTCGATTATATGAGCTTTTGAGGTTTAGAAGGAGATCCATATATCTACAAGGGACATGGAGACCAGACCGGGGGTACATTTATGATTTCCTATTTAGTTGTCAAGATTTTGTTTGAATAAGATCAGGGATGAATTCTGTTTTTCATGGATGGAAAGCCTATTCCATAGTGTGGGGTTTCTTTGGGACACATTTCTGTCTCTCCAGCACATTCTTTTTATGTCACAAGTGAAATTCAGATCCATGGATCTAGTGTTTCTGGTGCTCTCAGTTTTGCACATGTGCAACACATCTATCAGGACTGAGTCTGAGAATCTGTGTAATCCACGGCAAAGATCCCCTCTCTCAGCAGCCTATAGGAGACTGAATACAGAAACAAAACTTTTAAGGAATCCATGTAGACAGGGTATTCATGCCCTGCATTTTCCTGGTGAGAAACCTTAAAAAGAAATATGCGCGTGTATATATGCATGTATATATATATATATATATATATATATATATATATATATATATATATATATATATATATATATATATATATATATATATATATATATATATATATATATCTGTATAGGTTTTGTGAAAATCACATATGCAAATTAATGGAAGGAAATAGTGCTGTATCTGTTATTCATATAACGTATGTACAGTGAGTGATGATAGCATCCTAGTAATGTATGTGCACAAACATTTGATTATTTTTTGTAGTGTACCCTCAGTAACTAAAATGAGTGCTAAATAGAGGAGTACAATCGCAGTACTGCATAAATATTGATGCACAGATGTTCCTATAGCTATAGAAGTATTAAGTGAAAAACAT
>NC_056744.1:841885799-841898299 GCF_019279795.1 Protopterus annectens
TGCCTGGTTGTTGGTGCAAAATACTACACTTTCATTAACTAGTTGTATTGCCCATACTACTCACACCACTGATTTTTCCATCAGTTATAAGACAATAATATCTTTAACTACCCCCAGCTGAATCCAGGCATCAGGCAAACTACCTTGTGACTTGATAAAAACCCTCCTTGGTACTATAGTGTTACACATGAAGTTCAACAACACTAGCAGATATATCCGCTCTAAAAGCCATGTTTTATGGCTTTCTTTTTGCATACCAGCTAGTTAATATTAGTACTCAGTGCTGAGGCATAGCCCCAGAAAATTCAGTTTTTAAAAGGCATTATAGCTTGTCCTGTGCCACTGGGACTTCCAGCTCCAGGAAAAGCTGTTCAGAGGCCATTATCCCTTTTCTTGTCTGTCACTTGCATTCCCCCAGGAGATTATCAAGGTAGTGCATTGCCATTTTTCCTGGGCTTACTTCTTCCCATACACAGTGTATGACTGCACTGAGTTTCCTAAAAATACTTACCCTCTAGATATCACACCTGAGAGGTGCCAGTCTTGTTGAATTGGTAGAAGGTGAAAGCTTCTATATCCAGTCTCACCTACCATGGATCACTTATTACCCAAATGACCCAAACAGCATTGTCTGTTGACGTGTTCTGTACCCTGGCTGCCTTCCTGTCAGTGCCCTTATTTATAGATTTGCCCTCTGGGCATTATAAATTGTGGATCAGCAATAATTCCCCTTTATGCATTTTAGCTACTAAGCCCAATGGCAATACCTTGAACTAATAAAAGGGTGGTGTTTAATACGATCCTACCACATTGTGTACTTGTACTTCTTTTTCAACAACTTCCAACCTATCTTGTCCTAGTTCCTGTCTGACTTCAAATTCTTTACTGCACCACCTTTAATTTGAGGAAGCCACCCACAATTGGAACTCATACATAAACCAGTGCTCCATGAATTTTGCCACTTTTGAACTGGGATATCCCTTTAATTTGCCTTCCTGAACCCACAGTTCCATAAACATGTGATTTTTCTGCAAGAAGCCAATATCAAATTACATTTGCATATCCCTTTCTTCCCTGAACTGCCAGCTCTTCCTCCTTCACATCTGCATTACTGCCACCATAGTATATCCATCTGTTTGACCTAACAATGTAGCCCTCGGGCTTCTGGGTAATTCCTTCTTGAATAAGTTGCTGACCAGGTGTAAGCCACTTCACATGAAGCAACAGGTTGTACATATGAATCTTTGGCATTAAAAGCACAACATAGTTTAGCAGTCAGTGACTCCATAGATGGTGACTTCTAATCTTTGTTTATAATGATGTTCATCCTTTGGTTTGGATGCCACGTGTCCTATATCAACATTTTGTCTGCTGTTTTGAGCTCTCTAATTCATTAGTCCTATTACAGACACAGGTGCCCCTGTTGCCCCTTGTAGGTATCCCCTATAATGAGGTGGCAACTGATCAATTGCCTTATTTGCTGTGTCTACTTTTTAAGACTGTGGTCATTTAACATGTAAAAAACAGTGACCAGTTATCATAGGTCTTTGCTCTCTACCTGCAGATAAAATGGTATGTGCATCTACCAGGGCCAGAGCCCCTGGTTGCTCTATTTCTATAATCCACTGCATTGCCTTGGAGAAGGAGATCAAAAAGCTCCCAATATTCACCCCGCAAAAATGGTGTCATTAGCAGTTTGCAATATCTGGGTAGCCATATGTGCCATTTTCCATAGTTGCATGTTTTTAAACCTCACTTTTTTCCAGTACACCCCTAGCACATCCAATGCAGTTACCAATGAAGTGAATGCTGTATTTATCTCCCAAATGCAGAGGCCACACAGAAAAACTGTGAGATGACCCCAATGTAGCTTGTCGCTGAGTAAATGTTTATAGTAATACTCTTCTATTTGGGAGTCTTTAGGGACTTTCATAGACTGTCCATTCTCATACTGTCTCAGGAATCAGTAAAGGAATAAATCATTTTATCAGTCTCTTCCACCTTATACAGCACAGAAGCTATATCATCATCATCATCTAAGAGATCCACATTTGTACCTGCCCTGGCATTGCTGATGTGCAGGGATTATCCCTTGGTCAAAGGATGTTTTCTTGCCTGGAGGCAACAATTTATTTATTTATTTGCAGTTTGATTACTGGGGAAGTCCACTGGGTCGAACTGACTCATTTTCAGTGGAGGCCCGGGGAGAAAAGCTCCAAGATGCATTATACAATTTATATACAACTGATGGTTAATATTAAAGATAATATTATGTAGAATAGTTACTCATAAATGCATTCAATATCATGCATAGTTAACAAATTCATTAAGCTTGATGGTAGGGATCATACAGTTTCATTTGAGGAAAACAGATGTGTGTTAGTTATGGAAACAGTTTACATGCAAACGTTTTAAGAAAATGTAAATACGCTTGACATACACACATCAACAGTAGAATGCTATTTACAGTATTTACGAGGTTGGGCTGTGTGAGGGTAGCTGTAGGAGTTGTTGAGAGCTTAGAGAGAAGCTATAGAAATTATTGAGAGCTTAGATAGGCTCATAGGAAGATAACTATGAGAGTTGAGAGCTTGGGAACCAGAGAGAGAACCCCCTTTGATTAGGTTGGGTGAAGGCAGGTACATTTCCATTTAGTGGGCAGGTGTTTGAATAGTTGGGTTTTGAAGTTTTCTGAGTTTGGTATGGTTCTTAGTGTGGAGGGAAGGGAATTCCATTTTTTGCCTAGTGAGAAAGATAGGAGAAGTTGGCCAGCAGGATGTTTAGATTTATGGATAGTAATTAAGTTCTGATTTTCAGATCTGAGAGCTCTGTTGAGAGTATAAGGGGGAAGGATGTTAGTTAGAGCAGGATATTTTGTTGGGTGAAATATGAGTCTATATGCAGTAGTGAGTTGGAGATAGTCTAAGTAGTTTGGGAGTTCAAGCCAATTCAGGGATTGTAGGGTTAGGCAGTGATGGGTGGTATTTTTAGATTTAGAGGCAAGTTTAGAGATTTTGTTGTAGCAGTTTTATAGTTTAGAGGGGATAGTAGAGGACAGGTTGGTTAGGAGAAGGGCTCCGTATAATAAGGAAAGAAGGAAGAAGATAAGTCGAGGCCAGAGTTTACCTGGTAGAGTTGGAGAGAAATCGATTATTCCTATACGGCTTTTGGTGGGTTTTCTTAATATTTTGTTGAATATGAATATCAAACTTGAGGTATTCATCTACAGTAATGCCAAGTAGTTTGGCAGAGGGGACCACTTCTGTAGATGAGTTGGTTTGACTATAGACTTTGAAGTTGTTTTTATCATAGGAGGGGGTCTTTGTGGGAGGGAATAGTAGAATCTTTGATTTATTTGCATTGAGAGAGAGGTGGTTTTGGCACATCCAGTTTTCAGTTGTTGAGAAGGCAGTTTGGGTTTTAGTCAGCAATTCAGAGAGGTTTGAGGCAGAGTAGACTAACGTTGAATTGTCTGCGTATTGGATGATTTTAGCATCAGGAATAGCAGTGTGAAAGTTATTGATGAAGATGTTAAAAAGCATTGGCCCAAGGATGGATCCCTGTGGTACGCCAGCTGGGGTAGTTAGGAAGGAAGAGATGGAGTTCTTCCATTTGACATCCTGTGATCTGTCTGATAGATAGCTGGAGAACCAGGATAAAGCATTATGTGAGAGATTAAGGTTTGAGAGATGACAGAGAAGATACTTATGGAAAGCAGTACCAAAGGCTTTAGACAGATCGAGTAAAACAGTAGACATTAAGTGTCCTGAATCTCGGGCTTGATTGACAGTTTCTAGGGAAGAGAGTAGAGCGGTTATTGTGCTATGGCCTGGATGGAAGCCATGCTGGGTAGGGGTGAGAACATTGTTTTGGGTCAGGGAAGGCATAAGTTGGTGGTGGATGCATTTTTCTAGGATTTTGGAGATTGGTGCGAGCAAAGCAATGGGATGAAAGTTTGAGATGCTGGTATTTTTGCCTCCTTTATGAAGAGGAAGAATATAAGCTGAGCACTAGAGTTTGGGGACATATGATTCTTTTATGGATCAGTTAATAATGATGCTGATTGGGAGAGCAATGCCATCAGCAGCACATTTTAGGAAGGAAGAGGGAATATTGTCAGGAGTGTTAGAGGAAGGTTTAAGTTTGGACAAAAGTTTTTTATAAAGTTAGTGGAGATGGATTTGAGTTCAAACAGATGAGGTGAGTTAGAACTGGGAAATGTCTTGGTGAGGTTAGTAATAGTTTCTATGAAAAATGAGTTAAATTCAGAGCCTAGTTGGAGGTCAGATTTACTTGGGTCAGGACAGGGATTATTCTTGGAGCCTGGATTGAGGAGTGAGTTTACTGAGTTCTAGAATGTTTGGGGGGATTTATTATTATTGGACTGAAGTTTGATATAGTAGGATTTTGTGTCTTTGGTGATTAGTTGTTTTGAATGGTTGTGGAGCTGTTTCTATTGGAGCAAGGTATTGGCTAGTTTATTGTTTTGGTAAAACTTCCATAGTTTGTCTCTGTGGTGCATAATCTGTTTTATCTCTTTGGATAGCCAAGGAGCAGTTTTAGTTTTTATCTGTTTGTTTCTTAGTAAGGGCTAGTGAGTTTAAAGTATCAAGGAAGACAGAGTTGAAGTATTCTATAGCCTTGTCAAGAGGAAGGATGTTTAGAATTTGCTAGTTCATTTGTTTTGAGAAAGTAGTCGGGTTGAGGCTACTGAGGTTACAAGTTTTACACTACTAAAAACTCCTTGTTCCTCATTGGTGTCCTTCACAGTGTAAGAAAGTTTTTTACCTACCTGAGGTTGCAAGTTTGAATGTATTGATGCTGGTGTGGGGAGGAACTAATTGAGAGATGCATAAAGGCTAGGAGGTGGTCACTAAAGGTATCAGGAATTGCGCCCAAACTGGTTATTTAAGTTGGATCTGAGACTAGGATCCAATCTATAGTGGATCCGGGAGGGTTTATTTTGTTAGGTCGAGTGATGGAGAGGATTATTTGAGTGAAGTTATAGAGGTTAATGGCTAAGGAGGGAGAGGGGCAATTTATTTTATTCCAGTCAATATTCATATTCACAATTTCAGTAGAGGCTCATAGGAGAATATTTTCGAGTGTAGATATATTGTTACCAGGTGAGCTATATAGGGCAATGATGCAGATACTTTTATGTTTATTTAGTTTTAGAATTCCAGCAGTTAGTTCAGTGTTCTGGAATTGAGGAATTGAAATTTGGAGGAGAATTAAGGTAAGAAGGTTGGAGTAGACTAGGGCAGTGCCTCCACCTTTTTTATTTAGTTGGTCATTTCTGAAACAATGAAATCCTGAGGGCAGAATCTCAGAGTTGGAGATAAAAGAAATGAGCCAATTTCAGAGATGACTTAGATATCTGATAGATTATGGCTTAACCAAGCTTGAAATTGGTGTACTTTGTTGTTTAGACTTTGTGCATTCAGTGTAAAAATGTTTAGGGTGTTGAGATAAGAGGAAGAGGGTAAGGCATGAGTGTTGTTAATAAAGGATGTAGGACCAGGTTTAGGATGGATATCACCAGCTTGGACTAGGTTGTTGAAGGAGATATCCTTTAGCCATATTGGTCTGCCAGGCATGAATTGTGGTAGAGTGTAGATTGGAGGAGGTGACAGTGTCTGGACTTTAGAGGAGACAAGTTTAAGGTGAAATAGGTGCAGAGGGTTGGGCTGAATGAGAGAAGAGGAGATAGAGTGAAAATGGGAGTAAGAGTGAGAGAGAAAGTGGCTTTGTATGGTAGTTGTCTTTGTAGCTGGTATTGGACAGGCATAGGTGGAATATGAGGTAGCATAGTATAAGAGAAGTAGGAAAATAAAGAGGAGACTGGGTGACTGGAGGGTGTGATAACTTGAGGAGAGCATGTTGGAGCAAAGAGAAAGTGGTATTTGTGGTTAGGAAAATAGAGAAGGCTATGAAGAAGAAAGGGTTTAAAAAGTGATGGAGGTATTCCAGATTTTTAATGAAAGAGGAGGGTATTATAATTATTGGGTTGAGTACAGATTACAGAGTTTAACAAGGATGGCTATAGGTGGGAGGAGTAATGGGGGAGCTTGTATTGGATAATTAGGCTGAGAGGGAGGGGTAAGATAGGAATAAAGCTAGGAGCAATGGGGGTGGGTGAGAACTGGGGGCAGGGTAGGGGAGCGGAGTGAGCCTGTAGGGCGAATGGAGTGGGAAAGAACACTAGAGGTGAGTATGGCAGAAAAAGTATCAGCAAAGAGCAGTTTAAAGGCTGCAGTTGGAAGGTATGAGCTAAATATTTCCAGCCAGAAAATGAAGGCTGCCTTTACAGAGGATGGTTTAGTGGGGGGGGGGAGATATTTACAGTGTAAGGATATTAACTCACAACCAACTTTTGTGAAAAAATAAAACTTGTTGGGATTATAAAGAATATCTAGGATATATATTGGTAGATGCTACCACCTAATGATAGAAGGAGATAGCAAACAGCAGGGATAGTTGGACCAGTCTTAGGTTTAAATATATTCTAGGGTAGTAATAACAGGAGGGGGAGAGGGCAAATTGTCTGTGGTCTTATTGGGGGGGTCTTCTCAGTAGTATTTTTCTAAGTACCAGGCAAGCTGGCCAATTCAGGGTGTCTTCAGGTGATGGCTGTACGTATTCCTTTTGTGTTTAAAGCAGGGTGGGAGCACCCAGGATGGATTAATTTACATAATCTTGTTGGGAGTCTTCTCAGTAGTATTTTTCTAAGTACCAGGCAATCTGGCCAATTCAGGGTGTCTTCAGGTGATGGCCGGAGGTATTCCTTTTGTGTTTAAAGCAGGAAGAGAGCACCAGGGATGGATTAATTTACACAGTCTTGTTGGGGAATCTTCTCTGTAGTATTTTGCTAAGTACCAGGCAAGCTGGCCAATTCAGCATGTCTTCAGATGATGGCCAGAGGTATTCCTTTTGCATTTAAAGCAGGGAGGGAGCACCCGGGATGGATTACGGGAGGCAAAAACAAGCAGACTAAACCACAGGACCAGCACAGAGGAGCTGCTCCTAGGACTTTCAGTGTTGCCATTGGCTCTGGTTCTTCATCTCATTGCCAACTGTTCCATTTCTCAGCTGACCCTGTCTTGCCAGTATGGACACTCCTGTTCATGTCCTAAAATAGTTTTGCTACCTGCTGGGTAATTGATTACCATTAAAAGACAAAAAAATCCAAAATTAGGATCAAAACTCCAACAAAATCCAATAGCCACGACCACTGTGTGAGGCAGGAAGGCACAGGCATCAAAACAATGAAGGTATAAAAATTTATTACACCAAACAGTTTGACTGAGTGCTTTCACCAGTAACCTGGTTTCATCAGAGTCATAAATCACAATGCAACACAACACATATATATACCCACTACCCCTGAAAAATAAATTAATAATTAAGCCCAATTAGCAAAAATTACCTAATTTATAATGTACTAATTAATAAATACCAATGAGCACTAGCAAAAAAAGTTACAAATATATCAAATATATGACCAATAATTATTGAACATCTATAGCATCATGTAGAAAAAAAAAACACACTTTCAAATAGTAATACATATTACAGTTGTAGTTCTATGAATTTGCTAAAAAACAAAATAACATGAAGTAAATTAAAATAAAAACAATATCAAACCCACTATTAAAATACCCTAAGTGATGAACACACAATTAAACTCACTACCAAGGCATGTAAAGTAATTACATTAATTCATACTAGCCAAATGTTTCAGCTGAGGTTTTAAAGAAATGTATTCATTGAGCCCTGGATGCCTCATGGCATTTAATCTTAACTGCCACTCCATTTCAAGCATCGCTACTCTATTACTAATATCACATCTTGTATTTTATATTTTATTTTTTGTTATTGACAGGGTTAAACCTAACACAAGATGTGATATTAGTAATAGAGTAGCGATGCTTGAAATAGAGTGGCAGTTAAGATTAAATGCCATGAGGCATCCAGGGCTCAATGAATACATTTCTTTAAAACCTCAGCTGAAACATTTGGCTAGTATGAATTAATGTAATTACTTTACATGCCTTGGTAGTGAGTTTAATTGAGTGTTCATCGCTTAGGGTATTTTAATAGTGGGTTTGATATTGTTTTTATTTTAATTTACTTTATGTTATTTTGTTTTTTAGCAAATTCATAGAACTACAACTGTAATATGTATTACTATTTGAAAGTGTGTTTTTTTTTTTTCTACATGATGCTATAGATGTTCAATAATTATTGGTCATATATTTGATATATTTGTAACTTTTTTTGCTAGTGCTCATTGGTATTTATTAATTAGTACATTATAAATTAGGTAATTTTTGCTAATTGGGCTTAATTATTAATTTATTCTTCAGGGGTAGTGGGTATATATATGTGTTGTGTTGCATTGTGATTTATGACTCTGATGAAACCAGGTTACTGGTGAAAGCGCTCAGTCAAACTGTTTGGTGTAATAAATTTTTATACCTTTATTGTTTTGGTGCCTGTGCCTTCCTGCCTCACACAGTGGTCGTGGCTATTGGATTTAATTGATTACCATTGTTGCTTAAAGCAGCCAGATGCCGCTGCAGAGAAGAGGTAATTAAAATCATTAATATAGTGTACCAGCTTCTGCTACCTGAAGCTTCCTTGCAGTATCAAGCCCTGTTTCCAGTCATGTGCTCTTTGGGAACTTACTTATTCTGTGGTACTTACACAGTTTTTTTTCTTTTTTTGACAGATAGTTTTTCATCATTTACATCTGTAAATGAATGCATGCACACAATTAAGCCATAACAGATGCTTTAGCTTACCTTTCTTATAATACTTATGCTATCTTTCTTCTACATGCATTTCTGCCAAGATAACCTTTAGGAATTTAATTGCTCTCCATACTATATTGTCAAATGCTTGATGCACTTCTATGCATTTCTCAAGCCTGCACTTTGACTGATTCATATGTTTCTTATTTCTTTCCTAAAAATCTTTATTTATTTTTTTATTTTGCCTTTCTGACCATAGTCAGATATATAGAATTAGGCTCTTGCCACTGTTTAACTACTGCTGTACAAGTGAGCAACTACCTTCATCTAACATAACTTCAATAGGTCTTTCCCCTTTAACCTTAAATGTACAGAAACATAATAATGAAGGTTTAATAGGCAGCTATGCCTTTTCCTCTTTGATATAAAATGCATACCTTGTGTCAATATGGCACACAGAGCACACCCTATTCTCTTTCTGGAGCCTTCTTGTGGCAAAAACTACATTACACCCAAGTCCAAGGCTCCCAAGATTGCTGAGGTGTACTTTGAACTATCAAATGTATCCGATATTTTCCAGATATGACATGGAAGCAAAATGTATACACACTGACATTTTCCATTGCTAAACAGAGACTAAACAAGAAATTAATCATCTCCTATATGACCGTGCATTAAGTAACACATGGAACAGCAAAAAAAAAAAAAATGTAGTCAGTGTCAATGAAAAGTGTATAATGCTGTTACAATAAATGTAGTGAGTTTCAGTTAATAAAATAATTGCATTATAGTATGAAGAAGCAAATAATACTTTATTTATTGTTTGCATTATATGTTTGTGGTTGATAATGTAATTTCTTATTGGCTCAAATGCAGTAAATATTCGTAGAAGCAATATATTGTTTGCACCACACATTTTCAGACATTCTGAAATGCTACCTTTTGTTTTACATTGAGCATGTATGTCTGTAAGTATATGTTTTATAATGACTTGTGTAATGTTGAAGTAATGAAACTGAGTAAACAACTTACAGTAAAATAATATAACCTAAAGAACTATGAGGTTTTCACTGCCTCGGAAGGAATGACTTAAAAGATCACTGCAACAGTCTGCTATCTGTTGCAATGCAGAAGGCAATCTTTCAGTTGTTGCTCCTTTCAGCCAGAGTTATGGAGAAAAAAAGAGTCCTTCAGTGGAGATGGGGAAAAAAAAGTTCTTTATCATGCATGTATGTATAGGTCCTTGCACTGCCTGAATCACCTGTATATATTTCTTGAGCTGTAGGAAAGAGCTAGACTAGGTGCTTCCTACAGGTTCTAACATACATAATATACTGCAAACAAATCATTTAGGAAGCTATGAGCTCAGCCATGGCTGCTTAAATAACTACCATTGCTACTTGAGCTTACAAGCACAGATGGGCACTGAAACCCAGGAAATGGATTACACCAATGTTTACAGGGACTATTTGGCACCTCTCCTACAGTGTCAATCATGTCCCCTAACAGTTTGCACTCTTGCGGCAGCTACTCCCTTCAACCTACCCTGCTTATGGCTTAGCATTTATACATAAACACATATGACCTTTAGAAAACTTTCTTTGTAATTTTATAAAATACTACTTTGTGTCACACTGACCTATATTATATTACACAATATCATACAAATGGTTCATGATTGTATTACATCATTCTGTGATGATATTAGAAGTTTCAATATATTTAAGGAGAAGCAACTATATGATTCCTTATAACAGTAAAATAGCATAACCATTCCTTTACTGTATGACATCAGTATTTATTCCTATGAAAATGTTTAAAGAAAGAATGGGAGACGAACTAGTGTGGGACTCTTTGTATGATAACAGCTGGTTTGTCCATTAGGTGCTGTAATTTAACTAAGAAGGTGCATGCAATTGGTTTGTATTGTTAGTTGATTCGGTAGTATGTATATGTGTGAGGGTGTGTGTGCGCTTCTGCATGTGTGTGTGTGTGTGTGTGTGTGTGTGTGTGTGTGTGTGTGTGTGTGTGTGTGTGTGTGCACGAGTGTGCATGTGTGTGCATGTGTATGCACGTGTGTGTGTGTGTGTGTGTGTGTGTGTGTGTGTATGTGTATGTGTGCGTATGTGTGCATGTGTATGTGTGTATGTATGTACGTGTGTGTGTGTGTGTGTGTGTGTGTGTGTGTGTGTGTGTGTGTGCGTGCGTATGTGTGTGTGTGTGTGTGTGTGTGTGTGTGTGTGCGTGTGCGTGTGTATGTGTGTGCATGTGTATGCGCACGTGTGTACGTGTGTGTGTGTGTGTGTGTGTGTGTGTGTGTGTGTGTGTGTGTGTGTGTGTGTGTGTGTGTGTGCATGTGTGTGCATGTGTATGTGCATGTGTGTGTGTGTGTGTGTGCGTGTGTGTGATGTTGTGGAAATGTATGTAGGTGGTTGAGTCAGACTGAGCCCATGGATGAGTGGGATAAGTGCTTTTGCTGTGAGTCTCCAGACAGTTTTCCTTTTCCTTACTGCTGTATAATCTCAGAGTTAGCATGCACAAAGTAGTGCAGTGTGAAGCTGACCTTTACAAAAACTTTTTTTACTTGTTTTAGATCTTATTTTGATGTTTTGTGCAGTTGCTGGAATTTTTCAGTCCTGTATGATGCAACTGATTGACTATTGGTTTTATGCATGTGTATATAGACAGAAAGATTCATAGGTTGATAGGTAAATACAAAGCTAGCTGCCCTTGTGGGCTATTCTAAGCTTAGCCAATTTTCCTTTAGGGAGCTTCAAACCCAGTACCTTGTGCTTGTGAGGTAAACACTTTAACCATTACACCAATAATCAGACCCCTTTTTTTCATTTTCAACATAGGGTTAGGGTGTTGCATCAACTGCCACCATCTCTCTCAATTAATTGCCATTCTCCTACCTTCTCTGATGGTCATGCCTGACTGTCACATGTCTTCTCTCACACAACCCATCCATCTCTTTGATGGAAGCCATACATTCGACTTGCCTTCCTCTAGTCCCTCCCAAATCTTCTTCATCGGATTGTCTTCTGCTTTCTTGCACATGTACCTGAGCCATCATAATTTGTTGTCTTTTTTCTTTGCTGCAATTGAAGCTACTTGGGCTTCTGCTCTTATGTCAACATTTCTTCATCTCTTCCACAGTATGCATCCTACCACCAATCTCAGGAATTTTCTCTTATCACTTCTAGCATCCACAACTGCTCTGTCTTTACTGCCCAAGTTTCTGTATCTCACAGTAGTTCTGGTCATACCACAGTTTGTCTATCTTACTTTTCTACTTCTTTGACATTCTTCTATCTTAAACTACGCCTGACATTCTGTGTTAGTTGGCTGCAACCCCTCTGATTCTACCTTTGATATCCTCATTCAGCCTTCCCTTCTCCTTACCCACCTCCTCAGATTCTTGAAGCTGTTAGCCTGTTCTTCTATTTTCCCTTCTATATCATTTCTCAGCTTCTTCTGCTTCCCCCATTTGCTGCTGTTACAACTGTCTTATCTGTGCTCAGTTTCATCCTGTGTGCCTTCAGTTTGGCATTCTATTCCCCTATCCTTTGCTTAAGTTCATGCTCAAAGTCTGCCTGTAATGCCATATCATGTGCATAGATCAACTTTGTTGATCTGTTCCCTCCAGCCTGTTTGCTAATTGTAATCCAGTACCAGTATTAGCAGCAGTGGCCTCAGAGCTGAATCTTGATTCACACCCACTCTCACTCCTACTGGGAACCT